>NC_073644.1:25609848-25912878 GCF_029407905.1 Bubalus kerabau | reverse complement strand
ATAACTCTCTATAACTCCTCCTAAGACAGAGTACACTGAAGACAGCCAATCGCCCTGCTAAGGTACCGATATCAGAACAGCTGAAGTTATGAGAAAACTACTATTTTGAGACAACCCCTGGTGTATACATCCCTTCTCCCAGATATGCTATCAAACACTAATGTAAGGGCTGCTGGGAAAACATTTTGCAGATATAATGAAGAATCCATATCATTCAATCTCAAGAAAGGGAAATTATCTGGCTGGGTGTGACCTAATCAATCATTTGAACCCTTTAAAAGTGAGGAGATTATTTTCCTTTTGCCTGGTTTTACAGGGAGAAGCCAGAAAGTCATTTTCTCCATGGCCTGGAAGAAGAAAACCCCAGGTTGTGAACTGCCCATGGAAGCCATGTGCAAGGAGTTGTGAGTGGCCCCTAGCAGCTATGAGTGGTCCCTGGCTGACTGATAGCCAGGAAACACAAACCTCAGTCCTACAACCACAAGGAAATGAGTTCCGCCAACAACCACTGAATCTAGATGCAGATTTTTCCTTCAGAGCCTCCAGAAGAAAAATCAGTCCTGCTGGCGGATCAATTTCAACTTTGTAATACTTTGAGCATAGAACCCAGTCCCACCATGCCCAGACTTCAGGCATACAAAACTGAGTCAATAAGTGGGTGTCTTCAAGCCACTCAGCTCATGGAAATTTGTTACACTGCAGTCAAAATCTAATAACTTACACAACTAGAAAAAGTAACAGATAATTTAATAGACTTTTCTCGTATCAAAAATTACTTTTCAAGAAAACAACCATGCTGTGAACTGCCTACAAAGAGGGCCACACAATAGGGAACTCCAGGCAGCCTCAAGCCCACAGTCTGCAAAAAGTCAAGACCTCTGTCCTCCTACTGCAAGGAAACGAATCCTGCCAACAACACATATGAGCTTGGAGGCAGATTCATCCCCAGTTGAGCCTCCATTGTGGTAAAGAACCCACTTGCCAATGCAGGAGATATAAAAGATGAGGGCTCAATCCCGGGTCAGGAAGATCCCCGGAAATGGGCATGCCAACCCACTCCAGTATTCTTGCCTGGAGAATCCCATGGACAGAGGAACCTGGAGTGCTACAGTCTATGGGGTCGCAGAGTCGGACATGGCTGAAGCCACTTAGCATACGTACACAGTGTAGGCTGGCGGACACCTTAACAGTCTTGTGAGCCAAGGACCTGAGCACAGGCTCCAGTGAAGATATGCCTGGACTCCTGACGTGCGGAAACTTTGAGATAATTGATGGCTTTCTTATACACAAGAATCAGAAAACACAATCACAGGAAATGTATTGTTTTTAGCCTGTGAGTTTGCGGTAATTTATTTTACAGCAATAGTAAATGAATACACTGAAACTGAATGATTCCAAGACACTGGCATCCTGTTTCACTCTGAATTAAATTTTTTTTTAAAGTCTCATACTAAAAAGAAAAAAAGACTTCTTGAATAATCAGCTTATAATTTCCTTTTCATATAGCTCAACTGAAATATTCTCTGCCTCCTGTGCATTATCTAGCAGAAATCACAAGGCCAGACTTGCTCCAGGTGTGAACTAGAGCTTCCTCTACCTTAAGGGGACTTTTCTCTCAAGAGGAAACACAGGCTCCCCACAGGCAAAAGACACTGCTATCCCACTCTTGGACTATGTGCTTTCTGCAGATTTGGAGTCTAAATTGGAATCACTGCATCCTAGGACTCCCTCCATCAGACTGTTTTTATTTATCGTACATCTTATTTAAGGTTGGTCAGAACAAGTGAGCAAGCTATTGGTCAGGAAGCTGGAGTGTGCTAGAAATTCCCCAGTGATTCTTTTGGGAGAGGAGGACAGGGGCTGTGAATGGACAAAGAGAAACAGTTGTGAGATGAGAAAAGTGTTAGTGAAAATGTTATTTGCTCAGTCGTGTCTGACTCTTTGCAACTCCATGGACTGTAACCTGCCAGGCTCCTCTGTCCACAGAATTCTCCAGGCAAGAATATTGGAGTGGGTTGCCACTTCCTCCCTTCCAGGGGATCTTCCCGACCCAGGGATCAAAATCCAGGTCTCCTGCGTTGCAGATGGATTCTTTACCTTTTGAGCCACCAGAGGTGAGAAAGGATTCATATTATCTTCAAGCCAGCCTCTGATTGTTCAGAATCAGGCCATTTGTGCCAGGTCTCCACCTTTGGGTCCTGGGGGTTGCAGCTGCAAGTACCAAAGTCAAGGGCACCTGCCGGCCTCTGAAACAGGAGAACGATACAGAGGGATGTAAAGAAAACACTAAAGAGAATATTTTTTCCCCCTAAGATCAGGAGTGGATGCTTTTAGCAGTTTTAAACTTCATGTTTTGTCAACCCTTTTCCTAAAAGGGAAACGCTAGCGATTTCACTAAAGGCACAACCAGAGCTCCACCATGTGGTGGAGCCTTTATGGACCAACAAGGGCTGGCAGTAGGTTTGCAGCCAGAGTACTGCAAGAGAAGGAAACTTGTAAGAATGGGCTGACACATTATGGCAAAAGCCAGAAAACTTAGTGCTAAAGATCGTGCTTGGGTATCTTCCAAAGCTTGGTAACAGGATTTTTAAAAAGATCTTATTCCTAAAGGGGTTTTGTATTTAACACTACAAACTTAGCATTGATATGATTTGTAAAGTGAAGTTCTTTAATTGACTGACTTGATTATTTTCAAAAACAAAATGACTAGCCCTAGCATTCATCACGGAGAAGGCAATGGCACCCCCACTCCAGTGTTCTTGCCTGGAGAATCCCAGGGACAGGGGGAGCCTGGTGGGCTGCTGTCTATGGGGTTGCACAGGGTCGAACACAGCTGAAGCAACTTAGCAGCAGCAGCAGCATTCATCCTAGTACAGAATAGTACTATGCTTTGGTTCAGGAGTACATAGTACATTTGCTCTGGTTCAGGAATCATCACATTTATGCAAATTCCTCATGAAAAGTGAAAGTGTTAGTTACTGAGCTGTGTCTGACTCTTTGTGACCACATGGACTGTAGCCCGTGGGCTCCTCTGTCCATGGAATTCTCCAAGCAAGAATACTGGAGTGGGTAACCATTCCCTTCTTCAGGGGGATCTTCCTGACCCAGGGATTGAACCCAGATATCCTTCATTGCAGGTGGGTTTTTTTACCATCCAAGCCATCAGGGAAGCCCATGTCTATCAGCTAACACCTTGAGCATTTATGATGGTAGTGGTATTGGTGGATGTGGGGCTTGTTTGGTTGTGGGGCTGTGGTCGTTTTTGAGCAGATAGGAAAAAAGTCACCCCATTCCTCAATTGGAAGGATTACTTCCAATTATTTTGTGTTCTACATCACTTTGCTCTGGGTTTAATTTCTGGAAAAGAATGCTAGATTAGCTTTGCTTAATATTCTCATCAACTTTCATTCCGGGACCTTATAGTCTGATCCAGACTATATGCAAAGGAGCGGTAGCCAAAAGGAAAACTATGCTAAAGTAGCAAGGGGACAGGCAAAAAAAACCCAGCAAATGACAAATACATTTCATGCCATTTCAAGAGCCAGTCCACCATCGGACACTGAGGCAGACCAAAAGCATGGCATGTGTGCCATGTTTTGTGTCTACCTACTGACCTCCTGATCAGCGACACCAAGATCATTACAATCTGTTGGAAATCTGGCTCACAGGCCTTCTGCCAGTGTGGGCTCCTCATTTATGACTTCACTGTGAGGCCACCTGCCACTGGAATATAAGCCTCCCAGAGAAGACATGGTGTCCTAGGGTCGCTTCAGACCTGAAGACCCTTGGTGCTTCGTTTCCAATGCTACATGTTAACCTAAAGCTTCATTTTCCCCTACTATAATGAGAAACACCAGGAAAATATCTGCTGAAAGGACCCTCTGACACTTGCAGGAATTTTTTTTTTTTTCTTTTGCAGGGAGATTAAGGCATCAATACTATCACTGCTGCTTTTGTGTAAAGTGATAATGTCTTTGTCTCTTCCGAGAACAAACTTGCGTGTGATGAAACAGACTCATGGAGTGTCTGAGGATCTCTTAGGAAAAATTTTTCTTTGATGTTTATACCGTGTTTGAATGTTCTTTGCCAAGAAACCTTCCTTTCTTTGAGGACTGTGACCGTTTACTCTTTAGATATTGTGTAGTCTCTGTATAGATTAGGGAGAACCCTTGGGATCAGTGTCCCAAGTGAAGGAAGAGCAGGTTGTTTTGTTATAAAGCATCACTCTGGTCCAAGTCAAGGAATAGCAGGTGGTTTTGTTACAAACCATCACTGTGGTCCCTGAATTTACTACCTAGATGTAATTATACAGGGAGTCAGACCATTCCTGCATCCCACCTCTCTGCTTTCCCAGCAATCAGCCAGTTGTACCAGAATTCATTCACAGCCTCCAGGCCTCCCTGATGATTCGACCTCCGTAGCAGTTTCTTGGAATTTCACAACCCCTATTTCAGTGCAATCGAGGACTCAGTACGTTCTGGCCTCAGAAAGATGGCCTGACTTGCTCTCAGACAGCACGAGACCTCCAGGCTTCAGACTCAGGCCAGGGCTTTCTCCACAGACTGCTTATCCGTAGCCCTGATCACTTCTCTTACTGATGTCTTCACGCCATTAATTTTATGTTACAAAATTGTAGAAATAAGGATTAGTAAAATCATGGAAATAAAAATTATTAAAACTAAAATTACATAAAATAATTAACATTACAGACTAAATTATTAAAATCAATACTATTTATATTAAGTTTAAATATTTAAATATAATTTTTTAAAGGGACAGTTAGATATATGCATCAATACTATCAATTAGCTTTAAAATCCCTTTAATCACTGTCACTTTTAGATTCAGCCAGTTTCTGGGCAGAAAACAATTCCATGATTCTCTTAGTCTTACAGATTCTAAATAGTTGATTTCAGAGAGACTCCTTTTCTTGGAGAATTGCTTTCTTAACTCTAAGACAAACTGACATGTTATAAAACCTACTGAGCTACGGGGCAATTTTTCATTTCTGTAGCTGACTCTTTTTAGCATTTCATCTAAATACTGCTCTCTCCAGTAGCTTTTTTAAAACTTTCTATAGAAAGGTCATTAAAAGTGTAATTTTCTCCAAAGTGTCCCATTATTTCCAGGCGAACAGCAAAAACAAGTTGTTGGTGGAAGACAGAATAGGCTGAGGAGATGTACCATTGATATACGAGTGTAATGCCTTTGTCAGATTCTTGGTAATTGCTGCCTAGAAAAAACAGTACACAACTGAAGAAAAAAGATTATAATGTGTCCAATAATCTAGCCACAGCTCATGATTAAAAGTGTTCAATAGAAGAATTTGTATTCACCTTGTGCGTTTTCTTCAAATAGACTGCATTACTGACTTTTGAAGGTGAACAAGTTGATTTATAGCAGTTTTACAAGACAGAAGCTCATTTTGTGACTCCCCACAGGGTAAAATCCAACCTTTTAAATTGACATATGAGGCGTTTTGCAACACAGCCTTAGTCACTCTTATTCAGCTCATTTTCAGCACTTTCTGCTCTGGCTATCTTCATGTTCCTATCACCCAAGGATACACAGGCTCTCTCTTGCTTTAGATCTTTTATCATGTTGTACCCTGTACCGGATAAACTTTCACCTTACTCGTCCCTCATCGCCTAGATCAGTGGTCAGTAAACTATGGCTCATGGAACAAATCTGATCTGTTGTTCTGCCTCTTTTCATAGAACAAAGTTTGATTCAAACCCAGCCATTTACATATAGTCTATGATTATGTTCACACCACAACTGCCAAACTGAGTAGTTAGAACAGAGACAGTCTGGTCACAAAGCCTAAAATATTTACTATCATATCCTTTACAAAAAGACTCGCTGACTCTGACAGACATCAATGCCACTTTTCCTGTGAAGTAATCACTCCATCTTAGTCTATTTATGAATGACAGGTCATTTCTGTAATCACAAAACATTCATGACCAGACACTAAAAGGCAACTCTTAATACCACTGTTTGCAAATTTGCTGATGTGTCTGTCCTTCCCAAAGCAACAAATGAGGCTTCCCCCATGGGGAACTCAGTGGTAAAGATGGCTCAGCAATAAAGAATCCACCTGCCCATGCAAAAGATGCTGGTTTGATCCCTGGGTTGGGAAGATCCCCTGAAGGAGGAAAAGGCAACCCACTCCAGTATTCTTGGCTGGAGAATCCTACAGAGGAGCCTGATGGGCTACATACTATGGGATAGCAAAGAGTCAGATACGACTGAGCACACGTGCACGCAAACACCAACTAAGTTCTTATTGTATAAGGTATTATGTTCAGAAAGCAATCCAAGTGAGGTGTTTTAAATGTATTCCGAGAATAGCAGCATCATAAGAATACATAGTAACCAAGCTGGACCCTATGGGGTCTTCCTGGCACAGACCCCTCCACCATGTCCCAGAGCACCTCTCTGATGTACCCACCTAATAGTATCTGATGCACATTTCCAGAGTTTCTTAGATTCTGAAAAATCACCACATGGAAGAAATTAACTACTTGATGGTCATGAGCAAGCAGCCTCCCCCACCACCTCTGGTGCCTGAGGATTGATAATTGCCCTGTTACCTCAACATCAACCCATCAGAGAATTGCGCACAAGCCGATCACATACTCTGGGACACCCGTTCCTCACCTGGTCTTTAAAAATGCTCTGCTATACTTGGTCCTGCAATCAACCTTTCTCTGCTCCAAACTCCAAGTTTCACTTTGTTTGGCCTCACATGTGTCAGGTACATAAACTTGCGCTTGGTAATACACATAATGTTTTACAAAGGAAACCTAGCAACACAGCCTCAGATACAACCAGTAGACTGATACAAAAAACTCTTACTTAGACCATCAGGCCAAATTTAGACAAGAAAGCATCAACCCTTGCCATTGGCACAGTGGTAAAGAATCCGATTGGCTGCCAATGCAGGAAATGGAGGTTTGATCCCTGGTTTAGGAAGATCCCCTGAAGGAGGAAATGACAACCCACTCCAGTATTCTTGCCTGAAAAATTCCATGGACAGAGGAGCCTGACAGGTTACATTCCATGGGGTCCTGAAGATTCAGATATGACTGAGCAACTGAGTACACACTTATGTCTGCCATCGGATGGGGGTGGAGGTGAGAGTGTGTGGGTGGGTGGGTCCTCTTCCTTTTCAGGGATCAGTAACAAGAGCCTAGACAACCCTGGGTTGGTAGAAAGGAGCCAGAAACAGAGCAGGTAGGGTTACAATGGGCAAACCGGAGTCTAAGAGCAGACTTGAGAGTCTAGTTGAAAACACTGACTTTAGAACTATATCTTGGCACCAAGTGTCAGGCTGTTGGCAGGAAAGTCATAGGTCAAGAGCTTAGTGGACACAGAAGCAGGACAAGAGACAAGAGCGAATAAAGAAAGATGGACCCAAATTTGGGGGCTCCTAGAGTTCCCTTTTATTGGATGTGGAAGAGGTGGAGGGTGTGTGCATCAGCATGGGCTAAAACCAGAGTAATAGAGAACATCAAAACAATCATTCTTATTAATAAGCTTTTCATGTTGAAAAACTAGTAATATATAAATTTAGGCCACTTCCTAGGAAATGGTATTTAAAAACCAGTAAAAATAAAATGCTTCCACAAGGTAAATTCTCTGGTATTTTTCTCTCTGTTCTCCTTTTTTCCAGCCCCCAGAAAAACTCTACGGACCAGATACAGACAAGAAGTCTCTGTGAGGAGGCCCTTTACAACCCATATATTTATAGCCTCAAGCACTGGAAGACATATAACTAGTCCAATAATGTACAGAAGGATTTATAGTGAGGCCTCTCTCAAAAAGAAAATGCCTCACAGACACAAATCATTACCGTTTTTATTTTGCGGGTGCAGATGGAGATTATATTCCCCTGCCAGTCAAGTACAAAGACACTGAAACTCAGAATCAAAGATTGGCGCTTACTAGTTACTTTTTGTATTGACAAGGAGTTCCATACAAATAGAGCCACAATCGTGCCAAAATTGTAATGCTCTGATATTCAACTGTAATTCTTGGAGTTAAAAGTTGGGGAGGGGGGATGACTAAGCAGCCTACAAAGTGAGAAAAGCATTCCAGACTTTATATACTGTAAAGAGGATGCTGGATGTATCTGTTTTTAAGAAGTGTCGGATTCATTTTGATGTTTGGCAAAACTAATACAGTGTTTCAGGTTTAAAAATTAAATTAAATTAAAAAAAAGAAGAAGTGTCGGCTGCATTAAACCCAGACTGATTTACAGGGTGAGGGCTTTGCCTGAGTGGGGTCACTTTTAGACTGTAACACCAACTTTATAAACTGGAAAACTTTTCTATCACCCTCTTTCAGTTATTGTCTCAGAAGCAACCATCTCCACTTCTAAACTGAACTAATTAATCTTTAAAATAATAATTTGGAGGCAGAAAACTTAAAAGGACATCTGGAGACAGATTTCCAAACCCAGCAAATTACCAGACTCCACTGAGTTATCAAAGACAGAAAGGAAACCAATATTTGGACTCATCTCTCAAGGAACAGATAAACCTGGGGGTTTGGCTAACCATTTTGCAAATCAGACCCCACCACCACCAACAGGTGATTCTAAAGACCAGCCAGGTGTGAAAGTGAAAGTCATTCGGTGGTGTCCTACTCTTTGTGACCCCATGGACTATACAGTCCATGGAATTCTCCAGGCCAGAATACTGGAGTGGGTAGCCATTCTTTTCTCCAAGGGATCTTCCCAACCCAGGGATCAAACCCAGGTCTTCCTCATTGCAGGCAAATTCTTTACCAGATGAGCCACAAGGGTCCATCTCACTCTCTCTCCATCATGAAAGGCCACTTCTAAACCACCTCCAGTGATCAAGCCTTTTTCAAAGAAGGAAATTCCCTAGTTTTTCAGGACAAAATTGATTTACATTTTTTTTTTTCCACTTCAGTCTAATTTTTTGAGGGCTCTCAGGTTTTGGTCAATTTCTCAACGGTGGTGGTGTCATTTTTATCTCACTGGTTGTGCCTTTCCTTCTGAAGTTGCTACCTAGGCTGTAGTTCCTTTAGGGCCAGGAATCGTCATCACCCACTGCACTTGGAACAGTATCTTTCATAGACTAGGTTCCCCATAAATATGTGTGGAATGATTGAGAGAATACGCAAGTGAATGTGGGCCTTGGAAATGATTACAGAGTATCCCAGCAATTAACCTGCCGATGGAGAACATTCCTGCCTAGAGGAACAGTTCAGGTAGCAGGCCCCCTGAAGAAGTAATAATGTTTGTTTCTTTAGGCAACAAAATTATCCTTTCATGACACTAATTTCCTTTTACTTGTGAATCAACCAACATTTTGTTCCTGAATACCTGAGGAAGAAATGCAAACCCACACTGATGTGCTTATTGGTACGTTAAGCCCGCATCAGGTTGAATATGAGGAAAAATGAGGGTAGAAATGTGACTATATAAACAAATAGCCCTTGTTGCTTTCTTGTGAACCCCTCTGTGACACTAATCCAGAAATGCATGCCAGTGGCAGTTGAAATATGCTATGAATTACTAGCAGTGATGTTTCTGGAACTGCACATGTGGCCTGATTTATACCCCGATGTTCTCAATCAGATTCTAGGGATCAGTTGATCACTATCAATAACAAAGGGACAGGTGTGTTTTCTCAAGTCTTGTGCTTGCTAAAGGCAATCGTTTCCTCCCTATTGGTACTACCTTGTACACTTTAAAGTCCACCTAGAAATATATATATCTAGGTTCAATTTAACTAGTTACATTAAGATTTCACTTCACAAAGTAATTCATTAGCAAAACTACATACATGCTCTGTTATTTTTATTGTGATGTATTTTGAAAAGTATAAATAAAATATAGCAAAGTATTAAAGAACTCATTGTCCCAAAACAGAATTAGCCTTAGATCTTGTTACCGTAGTTTGAGAAATAAAACTTTGAAGAAATACTATTTCCTCTATTTCTCTCACCAGTTCCATTCTACATACCATCTCTCCTTCCCACCAAGAAGATAAACGCTACGACAGATCTGCTACAATTTTATACTTTCACCCCACAACTATATCCATTAACTACATACACAGACTGATGGGTTTAAAAATGATATCATGCTGTATTGAACACTCAGAAACTTGTTTTCTTTCAACATTTTCAAGATATATATATTTATACACACATACACACACACACACACACACACAGGATTCATTCATTTAAAACACTGTATGAGTATCTTGACATATAAACATGCAACAAAACATACTATTCATGCCCTGATAGATACTTGAACTTTAAAAAAATTGTTTCTTTCACAGAAAAATGCTGCTGGAGCATCCTTGCATTTTCCTTTTAATGCACATTTAAAAATTTCTCTAGTTAAGTTTAACTGCAAAATTCTTAGTGCCAAATGACTCTACAAAGAACTGATTAAAACTAATCAACAGTGGATGTTAATGTCCAGTTTCCCATCTTTTTGCCGACACTGACATTATCAGCTTTTTACAAATCGTGTGAATCTGGTATCTCGGTGTCGTTTTAATGGGTATCTCCTCTATTACTTGTGACATTGAGCATACTTTATATGCATACTGTGCATTCAGTATCCTTAAACACATTTATCTTCTGAGCAAGACATTCCCTTAGAGAAACATCTTGACATTTCTCTGCTCCTCTTCCCATTTTTACTATCCATTCACCCAATTGTTTGCATGTATTATCAACAATCAAAGGTCCATTCAGGGCAGGGAGGTATCATGATGAAAAGATTCAGTAAACAACCCCATGAAAACACCCAGTCACCTTCAAATAGTCAACAAATATTTATTAAGCTCAATGACAGCACAGCATCATGGTCAAACGTGACCTCTTAGTTGCTGAAGTGCATGGTTTCAGATCCTGACCCCATGAGTTCACAGCTGGGTAACCAAGGAAAACATCTTAACCTCTCTGGGCCACAGTTGCCACATATATAAAATGCAAGTCCTAATAGTAGGAAATGGCATCCTGCTCCAGTATTCTCACCTGGAAAATTCCATGGACAGAGGAACCTGGCAGGCCACAGTCCATGGGGTCATAAAGAGTTGGACAGAACTGAGCATGCCCGCACACACAGACAATGTAGAATAAAATAGCTCCAGGTGAAAAAAATTATATATGTATTCTATCTGTGAAAATAAAAGGTCTAGTGAGCTTTTTTATGATTATTCAGGGCATAAGAACTTTATGGTCATGGTAGATTTCTGAGAAAGTATACAGATAGATGTATGTACAGCTATATGGAAAAAGTCTTCATTAGCTTGATTAGAAGTGTGTGGGTGCCTAGGACTCCGAACAAAGGGTCTTAGGTGACCCAAGAACTACCTGGCATTTTTCCCTCCCAGTCTGGGGTGTGTCCATGGCTTGTGACATTTTGAAGTATCTCCTGCTGGGAGTCCCATCTGCCATCCAGTTCACCTTTAAATCCAAATACTATCACTTCAGAAGCCTAGCTCAGTGCACTGGGAACAGAGATGCTGAGAAAACTGGTGAAGGCCCTGGGCCTTGTCTCTGAAAAGAGAGAAAGTATAGCATACAGAAATGTCAGATTCACCGTGTTCAATGACCCTAAGCTAACAAGCTTCGTTTTTTTCCTGGAAGCTTTTTTTTTTATGTGGACCATTTTTAACATCTTTTTTTGATGGCATCATTGACTCAATGGACATGAGTTTGAGCAAGCTCTGGGAGATAGTGAAGGATAGGGAAGCCGGGCATGCTGCAGTCCATGGCGTCACAAAGAGTCAGACAGGACTGAGCAACAACATTGAATGTGTTACAATATTGTTTCTGTTTTATGTTTTGGTTTTTAGGGGGCCAGAAGGCATGTGGGATCTTAGCTGTCCCCCCAGGAATCAAATAGGAATCTTCTGCATTGACAGGCAGATTCTTTACCAGAGTGCCACCAGGGAAGTCCCTAAAAAAACCTGCTTTTATTCCACAGGCCAGTAATGTTCCACTGACCTCTGGGCTTTTGACAGAGAAACTAGGAGAGAGGAAGGAAGTGAGAGCACAAAGCAGAAAAAAGTAAATAAATAAGCTTCTGACCTCTTTCATCTTAAGGTTTCCCCACAGCAGTGGTGCCTTCCTCACCTCTCGCCCACAATCTCCACTTCAGGAGTAAAGAAAGCGCCCAGGAAAGTACGAGGAGGCCGAGTCTTGACCTTCCACAGTCAGAGAACAGTTGACTCCAGGCTTCTCATCCTTACTGCATCTTCAAAATGCCGGGCCCTGAGGTCAGCCCCGTCTTTCTACCCGATCCTTCCTTCCAGCTGGCTCGTGCTTGATCTAAGCAATGTCTCATAGCCCATTAAGTCGTTTTACAAAGTACAGCTGACAACCCCAATCTGTGAGAATTCGATTCCATCGGTTTGGGCAAATGCCCAAACCTGGATGATTGTTTTTAAAAGCCCTGGAGTGATTCTAACATAGTCAGGTGAGAATATTTACTCCACGTCTTGGCCTCCTAGTCTTCTCTGAAACGTGGGTTCCCCCTCCAACCACTGCTTTCCTGCAACCACATTTGTGTGCAGACTGTTTCTCAAAAATCTAAATGCCTCAGGGCAAGGGGTGTTGCTACGTGCTGCTGCTGCTAAATCGCTTCAATCATGTCCGACTCTGTGCTACCTGCTGCTGCTACTGCTGCTAAGTCGCTTCAGTCGTGTCTGACTCTGCGACCCCATAGACAGCAGCCCACCAGGCTCCCCCGTCCCTAGGAGTCTCCAGGCAAGAGGACTCTGTAATTAACAGAAATTAACAAGAGGCCAGATGAGGCATTCAGGCAATGCCTTACTGGGACTCTGCCGCAGCACAGGGAAGAGAAACCAAGTTACAGGTGCCCTTGTTCTGGGGCTGGTTCCTTAAATGGGGTGAGGGTAGGGGCAGATTGGGGCTTCCCAGGTGGCTCAGCAGTAAAGAACTTGCCTACCAATGCAGGAGATGTGGGTTTGATCCCTGGATCAGGAAGATTCCCCTGGAGATGGAAATGACAACCCACTCCAGTATTTTGGCCTGGGAAATCCCATGGACAGAGCCTGGTGGGCAACAGTCCATGGGGTTGCAAAATAGCTGGACACGACAGCAACTAAAAAACAACAGAGGCAGATTTGAGGGTTGGGCTGGAGGGGTGGCTTAGGTGGTCTGCCCACCCCCTTGGCGGTGCTGTGTGCAGGGATCAGGCACAGTACCTTGGTTTTGCTCAAAGGTGGCCATTGATTTGTAGCATTTTTGTATCTTACTGTTCTTAATTTCCCCCCAAGTGTGCAGTTATTCTCATCTCTTATAGGTACTTTGTAATCTGATGCTGGAGGAGACTCTCCAGATGCAAGTATGGAAGTTCCCAGGTTCAGGTCCCAGCCTCTCTCATTGTCACTCTTGTAGCTACAAAATGTTGAATGAACCTCCTGCAGTGACCCTTCTTCCACGGAGTTCTGAGTTGCCTAGCTACTACACCCTTTACCCTTCCCCACTGATATTAGTTTTCCACCTCCTGCTCATTTTCCAAGCCATCCTCTCTCATCATTTTGGGGACATCTATGAATATGTAAATCACCCATCTGTCACCTTGGCTTCCTGGTTATTTGACCTTCCAATATTAATTAATTCCAGTTATCCCCTTCTCCCCTTCTTTTCAGCATAATAACATGGACTTTGCCATTAGTCACAGCTGTTCCACCTTTGAAAATCGTGTGTCCCAGTATTCAGCCTGCTCAGCATAATCTCCTGTCTTTCCAGCTCTCACCTCCCATATCTCCAGTCTCCACCTAGCCTTTGATCCAGTCTCCGAACTGCTCTGATTTCTCTTGTATCTCACTCACCCTGTGAAGGGCTTCACTTCCTTCCATATATTCAGCCTAGTCCACTTAGCACATTATGTTAATCATGTCCTCATCATCCCTCTCTGCCCTTTCCCCTTATTTGGATGCACTTGCCATGCAAACACCCAACAACTAATCAAGCCAACCATCTGACAACTCTGCTCTCACCTTCTGTGATATATACATTCACAGCATCTGATTTGGCTTTGGAGTCACAAAGGCAATCAATACCATCCTAATTATTTGCCAAGAGTATGTTGCATACTCTTGCCTGGAAAATCCCATGGATGGAGGAGCCTGGTAGGTTGCAGTCCATGGGGTCGCTAAGAGTCGGACACGACTGAGTGACTTCACTTTCACTTTTCACTTTCATGCATTGGAGGAGGAAATGGCAACCCACTCCAGTGTTCTTGCCTGGAGAATCCCAGGGATGGGGGAGCCTGGTGGGCTGCCGTCTATGGGGTTGCATAGAGTCAGACACGACTGAAGTGACTTAGCAGCAGCAGTAGCAGCAGCAGTATGTTGCATGAGCCGCAAAAAGTAAATATAATGTAATACATCTTATACTTAATGTAAACTGTTACTTAAGCTTCACACCAAACTCAAGAGGCTGCTGTAGCTATCATTCCCATTTTACAGATGAGGAAAATGAAGGTTAGAGAGGTGAATACCTTACTTAAGGTCACACAAGTGTTAAGTGGCGAAGCCTATATTTAAACCATACAGAACCTCACTTTATGCTACATAATTATTGTCAAAGGAGTCCAGATAATGAGGTTGATATTTAGTTTCTTTAGTCAACTAGTTGTTTAAAATTATGTCGTTGAATGTTATATTGCAAAATTACTCATAAGGTAGTCAACATTTTGTTTGAATGAAGTCTACCATGTTAAAGTTTATACACATTCTCTTTTACACTTGTATCGTTCCTTATCTTGTTGATCTCTGTGTGTAGAATATATCCTGTCTAGATGACTCATTAGAGAAGAACCTGATGCTGGGAAAGATTGAAGGCTGGAGGAGAAGAGGACAACAGAGGATGAGATGGCTGGATGGCATCACGGACTCAGCGGACAAAGGTTTGAGCAAGCTCTGGGAGATGGTGAAAGACAGGGAATCCTGGTGTGCTGTAGTCCATGGAGCTGCAAAGCGTCGGACACGACTGAGTGACTGAACAACATCAACAACCTGAAGATCACTCACTTAAGTGATTAAGTTTACTTGCTTCCTTGAGACCTAGGTGATAGTGTTGTAGACTCAAGAGGCACCAGCCTCTCATGTTGGAACAAAACAGCAAAAAAAAGCAGGTACAATTAAGGAATTGAAAGTGGCCTACATGTTTCAGAAACTAATTCAGTGGCTTCTACTTTGGTTTCTCCCAAGAGAATAGGAAAGGATGACTCCCCTACTTTGGGCTCCATCCATTTCTCAACAAGCTGCCCTACCATCTCCACCTCCTCCTACTCTTACATTTACAGTCACTCTGTTCTGCACCTTCTGAAGAGCAAATGTGCCAGTGATCACTCCTCACAGTAATCCTAGGTGAGAACCTAGGAAACGATCAAAGACAAGCTATTGAAAAAAAGCATTTGGCCCTTGTGCCTTGAGTGTAAAAGCAACTAGTCAATAAAAGAAGGCACAGGTGGAAAGAATCTGGATTCTGGGACTCATCCTGCACATATGTGACTCTGGAACACTTATTTTATTAATAGCTCCCTGAACTTTAGTAGTCTCTCCTTTTCAGCATGGGAAGAGAATAATTTGCTTGTAGGACTTAGGTCAGACTTTTTCCTTGAAATACCTTTAAGAGATATGATAAGGTGTAAATAACAGAATATCATTCATATTTAATGACATCAACAGCTCTAGTAACATTTCCACCTGCCAAAAAAAAAAAAAAAGAAGTCTTTTTTTTCCCTTATATCCTAAGTACCACCTCACATAGGTTGATCTATCTATGAATTTTCTAAAAACTGAATGGAATTCAAATTTGCCAGCTCACTCTCAGCATATCCATTAAATTCTCCCTGCTTTCACCTTATTTTGAAATATTTTCCAAGACAAAGATAGATGGTGGTAACTACTTTGGAGGTTCAGTAATTGGTAAGAAAAAATATCAGAGGACATCAAACAAACTATGCAACCTTCAAATGAAGTGTTCTTAATAGTTAAGAAGCTGGACTGTGCAGACTTACCCCATAGATTCTCCATGTTATCAGAGCCAGCAACATATGGGCAGTGGACGATTTCTGCCTACACTTCACAAGCAGCTTCCCGCATAAATCCCCAAAGTTAATCGTGACAAAAAGCAGTCTTGTCTGTTCCCCTGAACAGCCTGAAGCAATTTGTTCAGCAACCACACTGCTAAGGTAGAGATAAAGGAAAGGAGCACTGGGGCAACTAAAAAGGATCAAAAATGTGGAAGAATGTGTACAGAATTAAAGCAACCATAGGAAGGTGTGCCTGCTCATGGATCATTTTATCTCCTTACTCTGGAAATAGATGGCCAATTACAAAGGAGAACTAAGAATCACCATTTTATAAAAAACACATCTTGATTCATTCCACTGTGTTGAGTAATTTCTGACTCCAAATGTACACTTAAGAAATGGTGAAAAAAGTTGTTTAAAAAAGCACAACACACAAGCATCATCTTCAGGAGAGCAAGCTGCATTGAAATTAAAAAGGAAGAGAAAGGTCAGGGGTCAGGAATTCCAGACATACTCCTTATTCTCATTATTTGGCAGCAACCAACTTCCCCTTAATAATCAGGGACATTTACCCCATCCAGCACAGTAATCCCCTTCTTTGGGTCAATGTTGTTAGATGGTCAAAGTGGTCAGATAATAGCCTTATTTTCCAATTCAATGAAATTATCTCCTTCAGTGGAAGCTTTCCTCCCTTTATGATTGCAGACTCTAGCAAGCAGAGCCCAAAGTTCAATCCCATGACTCTGGATCCATGAATCTTGGCTATGGGAGAAACAACAGTACCAAATACTGGATTTAGGGCATATTTTACTGATTTGGGGCATATGCTACATCCTGGAGGACACTGCCCCAGCCCCATCAATTATTATACCCAAGCTGGTGCCCTAACTGAATCTTTCAAAGTCCATTCCACCATTCTGTCAAATCAGTTGTTTCAGGGCAACAGTGAACTTGATAACATTAATGAAGTCTATAAGCTTGAGCCTATTGCTGTGAAGGGATTGCCTTGGTCATGAGCAATGCTGTGGGAATGTCATGTGGATGGAGAAGGCATTCTGTAAGCCCATAGATGAGAGTTTGGGCAGAAATATTGCCAGCAGGGAAGGCAAATTGAAAGGCAATTGAGACTCAGCAACGGCTCTGGCCAGGTTGGCCTGGGAGAGTGAAAGATCATGTCGCTGAGTTCATGTGTAACCTCCCTTCCTGTTACCATAACCTCTTTTTCCTGAGCTCAATTAACCAGTGACTGAAGTGGCTAGGGAAGGAGACTCACTGACATTCAAAAAACACACTATCCTATCTATTTTGTTACTAAAACCCTCTTCTGCTGGGGTCACCCTTGGGGGGATATTCACATGAGACACAAATATTTCCATGCTGGGTGACCATTCAGATACATCTAGCTACTTCTTTTCCCCAGACAGTCCTGTTGTCAATTTTCTAATCATATTCTTTCCACATCCCTGATTATCCTGCCAACCCTTTAGCCCAATCCAGAAATAGATATATACCCACAGCTATGATCAGCCCTACTTTTAGGAAAAACAAACCGTATGAATCTTTGTCTTTTATCATCATCTTTCAGGGGCATGTTGTAACCACTAACTTTTGTGTATTTTGCAGAACTAATTGTAAAACCTAGCCCACTCTCTTTCTTCCACAGTCAACTGTCACAGAAAACTCCCTATGAGACTATAGGTGGAGAAGGTTGGGAGAAAGATGGCAATCTAGTTGAATAAAGGCCATGGAGATTTGGACCACTTCTTCATGCAACTTGTGCCCCCAGGAACTATTTGAGACTAATCTGGTAGACATCCCTTCCATCTGATAGTAGAGTGCTATTACCTGTGCCCAGATTTACAGCTTGGCAGGTCTAACAGCTCCAGGTTGTGAAGGGCAGCATAGGTTACATGGTAATTTGGAGGCTGGTCATCAAGTGTGTTTCTGATAAAGGTTGGTAGCAAACTAAAAGGTGTTTCTCAACAGGAGAGAGGACATTTCTGACATAGAAAATGGGAAAGCTTTGCTCCAACCTTGTAATAATCTTCTCTGTGACTCACCTATGCTAAGTCGCTTTAGTCGTGTCTGACTCTGTGTGACCCCATGGACTGCAGCCTACCAAGCATCTCCGTCCAAGGGATTCTCCAGGCAAGAACACTGGAGTGGGTTGCCGTTTCCTTCTCCAATGCATGAAAGTGGAAAGTGAAAGTGAAGTCGCTCAGTCGTGTCCTACTCTTAGCGACCCCATGGACTGCAGCCTACCAGGCTCTTCCATCCATGGGATTTTCCAGGCAAGAGTACTGGAGTGGGGTGCCATTGCCTTCTCCAATGGGATCCTGGCAAAGACTGCCCATAACTGCCCATCTACCATTGACATTTCAGGTTGTATTCAACCTGCTGGAGGACTTGTCGAGCTAGAAGATTTCCTTCTAAGATTCATTCACAAGGCTCTTGGCTGAACATTTCAGTCCTTTGCCAACTGGGCCTCTCCACAGAGTTGCTTGAATGTCTACCCTCAGAGCAAATAAAATGAGAGAACAAGCAAAGATGAAAGAGTGATGCACTTTATAACCTAGGCACACACCATCACTTCCGCCAAGTTGTACCCAAAAGCAAGGTACTAATTTCTCCCCTCACTCAATAGGAAGTGAGTTGGGCTTCACATTTTGGAGGGAGAGGTTAAAACATCTATCAACTTATTCTTTTTTTAAATACCACCAGACCTTATTTACATTGTTGAAAAATAAAAATCATCAGCCTTATACAAAAATCCTTCAACATATTCCTCATAATTTGCTTAGACAAAATTCCTAGAAATTAACTATGGGATCTAAGCACACACATTGCCAAACAATCCAAAACGAGTCTTTACCAAGTTGGGTTTGTCCCCAAGCAATGATGTGTATGCTTATTTCCTTGCATGTCAGTCAATGTCAACTTGGTATTAAAAATATACATATTTGTTTACACTTTTAGTATTATCAGTGGTTATAGTTTTTATGATGATTAATATTTTATATTTTTCTTTTATCAATTATATGTTGATAAGTGTTGCCAATTTGTCTACAAGGATGTTTTATATATTGATTTGGAAAAACTCATGTAGAAAATTATTAATCCTTTACCTGTCATTTTTATAAGTATTAATAGTTTGCTAATTCATCATTAATTTTGTGTTTTTCTTCAAGCACAAAAGTTTTATATTTTGAGTTGTCAAATAAATCTATTATTTCTTTGTAATTTCTTGCACAGCTGCTCTGTTGCTCTGTTAAGTCATAAATCTCAGCAAATGTTTTAATGAAATCTTCATTTCAGTATTACTAACTCCTTTGTTGTATATAGTAAATATTAGTAAATATAGTAAATATTTGTTATTTAAAAATTCAGGGCTGGTTACATTATTTGCAGGGCCCTGTGCAAAATGTAAAAGTAGGATCCTTGTGAAAAAAGAAGGATAAATGTTAAACGTCCTAAAATATATCTTTCTTATTTCTTCATGTTTTTCTTAAATTGTCATGATGCTTTTTATTTGCTATTTATTGTTATAGTAATGAAAGAAAAATGAAAGCTGTAAAGTATTAACATGAATTTTATCATTTGTCTTTATGTTGTTCAATAGCCATTTTAAATGCAAATATAAGAGAATTTAACTTGCACAATAAGTCACTGAAATTTCAATATGCATATTTATAGCTCATACAAACTTATGTATTTTCTTCTTACCAAATGCTGAAGATGATATACAAAACTAACTCCACTGTTCTTTAAAAAAAAATTTTTTTGATGTGGATTATTTTTTTAAGTCATTATTGAATTTGTCACAATATTGTTTCTGTTTTATGTTTTAGTTTTTTGGCCCCAAAGAATGTTGGATCTTAACTCCCCGACCAGGGATTGAACCTACACTCCCTGCATTGGAAGGAGGAGTCTTTAACCACTGGATCACCAGGGAAGTCTGAACTCCACTGTTCTTATTTTGCATCTTTACATTCTAACATTCTCTACCTTCAGAAAAGACCAGCAAGAAAAAGAACAATGGATTGTCCAATGTTTGCCATTCCCTCTGTGTCATCATTTCTTTTCTTTTTCTTTTGGCTGATACAAAGGATAGTATAAGTAAGAAAGGATCTGATAGAGTTCCTTGGTTGTTTGGTTTTAGAATTCCATTGCCTTCTGTTTGAAGTTCCTATTCCAAAGGAAAGCATGACCTCTCTGGCACCCTAGTGCCTCTTGCTTACTCTATGGAATGTGCTTAACTTTCACTTCCTTTCAGTCTTGTTAAAACTCTACATGCAATGGTCCCACCAAAATTCTGTGCTTATTTATAGGGCATCTTGAAGGTTGTGATGAAGTGCCAAAGTAAGGTAGATAAACGTATCTCCTGTGCTCATAGGCATGAGTTACTCTCCAGCTGGACTTCACTTACAAGTCATAAATTCAAATAAAAAATGATTAGGAATTTAAACACAGAAACAATAAGAGCATGAAATCAAGTGTGAGGCCCTTCTGAGCATGGGGTCCTATATGAACACATAGGTATCCTGAAGCTAGCTCTATAAGAACTACCATCAACTTCAGTGAAGGTTTTCCACCAAAAATAAACCACATGGAATATATAGGCAATTGGTAGTCATAATTACTAAAAATCTACTACTATAAGAAAATTAAAAATTGATAAAATTTAATGTCCATACACAATAAACAGAAAAAGAGGCATACAAATACTGGCCGAAATCATTAATCAAATGGTTTTAGAATACGTCATCCAACAAAAGCAGAATATATATTCATCCTTCTCAAGCTCATATGGAACATTCACCAAAATAGACCCTTGGCTGATTCACAGTCCTCGCCTGTAGGTGGCTTTTTAAAAAAAATGCATCAACAGAGTCCCCACACAGGGAACTCAGATACTTGCCCATCACCAGGCACACCAGGCCCCAGTGGGACCTTTGTAACCCTAGACAGAGTTTGGCCAGTTGGGTAGACTTACTGCCCTCACAGGTCTGGGTCTGGCCACACAATCCCATGGCTGGGTCTCCAGACAGGTTCAGTTAACAATGCCTTCCTCAAAGGAGTCATGGGTAGGTGGGTGGAAACCCTCACCCTATTTGGAAGCCCCTTGTGGTCAGCCCACTCTCTGCTCCCTGTGATCCAGAGAGAGGGGCACCCTGAATCATCTAGGGATCTGGGAATTAATCAGCTTGGGTTTGAGGCTTCCTCCATGCTGAGAACCCCACATGCCTTCGGAATATCAGAAGGCATATCCTTCCAAGTGTCCACTCCAGCAGCAATATGGCAAAAGGTGTCTTCCCATTCTGCCCTCACCAACCCCCAGAGCCAAGCATGAATAAAAATGGTGAGAAATCGGAACCAAGAGTCAGGTAGGGGTGACTTCCGGAGGCCTCTGGGCTTGATATTCCAATCTGCATAAACATGGTAACATTTGCATAGTTGCTTTGAGGCCCTGGGAGGTGGGGGAAGCAACAGGGCTATTGTTCAGTCCCTAAGTTGTGTCTGACTCTTTGCAACCCCAGCACTCCAGGCTTCCCTGTCCTTCACCATCTCCCAGAGCTTACTCAAACTCATGTCCATCAAGTCGGTGATGCCACCAACCATCTCATCCTCTGTCATCCCCATCTCCTCCTGCCTTCGATCTTTCCAAGCATCAGGGTCTTTTCCAATGAGTCAGCTCTTCGCATTGGGTGGCCAAAGTATTGGAGTTTCAGCTTCAACATCAGTCCTTCCAATGAGTATTCAGGGTTGATTTGCTTTAGGATTCATTTATTTATGTGGCCGTGCCTGGTATTAGCTGTAGAGTGTGGGATCTTCAATCCAGTATGTGGGATCTAGCTCCCTGACCAGGGATCAAACCTAGGCCCCCTGCATTGAGAGCATGGAGTCTTAGCCACCGGGCCACCAAGGATGTCCTGTCACAGGTTGTACTCCACAATCCCAAACTCAATAGGCTGATGGGCCAGATGAGGAGGTTGCCTAGAGACAGGGTAGCAGCTATGACTGCTGCCTGTCACTGTTACTATTGCCAGTGGTAGATGCTTATGCAGGCCACACAGTAGCACTTCCAGGGTGGGGCATGGTCTCTGATTGGCTGCGATAGCCAGGGAATGGGGCTGTATGCAAAGATCCTGCTGTGTGTTTCTGGGCCGATGAGGTTGGCCATCATTGTAGACAAATTTAAAAGAAAACAAATCATACAAAGTATACTGTCAGGCCACAGTGGAATTAAACTAGGAATCAATAACAGAAGGATAGCTAGAAAAATCCAAAAATATTTTGATATTAAATACCACTTCAAAATAACATGTGAGTCAAAAAAAAAGAAGTCTCAAGAAAAAAAATGTTTAAATATTTTGAACACATGAAAATTAAAATACAACCTATTAAGATTTGTGGGATGCAACAAAAGCACTATTTTGAGGGAAATTATAGCACTGGATGCACATGTTACTATGGAAAAAAGAAATAAAATCAGTAGCTGAACTTAGCATTAGGAAACTAGACAAAGAAGAGCAAATTAAATCCAAGTTAAGCATAAGAAAGGGCAGAATAAATATTCAGTCACAAATAAATAAAATCAAAACCAGAAAATCAATAGAGAAAAAGCAATGAAACCCAAAGCTGTTTCTTTGGCTAGATCAATACAATTGACAAACTAGCTTTCTAGTGATGCTAATCAAGAGAAAAAAATTTTTTAAAAGGAGCAAACACAAGTTACTAATATCAGAAATGAAAAGTGAACTATCACTACTGATCATATAGATATTAAAAGAATGATAAAAAGAATATTATAAGCAAGGACTTCGCTGGTGGTCCAGTGGTTAAGAACCTGCCTTGCAATGTAGTGGGTGTGGGTTAGATCCCTGGGCAGAGAAGTCAGATCCCATATGCTGTGGGGCAACTTAACCTGTGCACCACAACTCCTGAGCCCAGACCGCAACAAAAGATCCTACATGATGCAACAAAGATTCTGATGCAGCCAAATGAATAAATAAATAAAATATGATAAGCAATTCTATGTCCAGAAATTTGATAACTTAGGTAAAATATACCAACTCCTTGAAAGACACACTCTACCAAGACTCATACAAGGAGAAATAGATCATGTGAAAAGACCTATATAGATTAAAGGAAGTGAATCAATAAGTAATAAACTTTCAAAACAGAAAATGCTAGGCCCAGATGGTTTCACTCCTGAATTCTATCAAACAGTTAAGGAAAAAATGAGAGCAATACTTTACAATTTCTTCCAGAAAATAGAAGAGGAAACACTTCCAAGCTCATTCTACGAGGCCACCATCTGCCTAATGCCAAAACCAGCCAAAGACATTACAAGAAAGGAGAACTGTCTCATAAACATAATATTAACAAATCGAGTTCAACAATATATAAAAGGATTTATACACCATAATCAAGTGGAATTTATTCTAAGTATGAAAGGCTTGTTAAGCATTCAGAAAAATCAATTATTAATGTAATCAACAGCCTAAAGAAATATTTTAATTATATCAATAGACTTGTTAAAGCACTTGGAAAAATCCAACAGCCATTCATAATAAAAACTCTGAGCAAAGTAGTAGAGAGAAACTTCCTCAACTTGATAAAGAATATCTACAAAAACCTGTAGCTAACATCATACTTTAATGCTTTCTAAATCAGGAAGAAGGCAAGGATGCCCCCTCTCACCACTGTCATCCAACATTAAGTGAGATTCCAATATGGAGGAGAAGGAAATAAAGATTTATTCAGGGGTGACATGATGGTCTTTGTAGAAAACTCCCAAGAATCAACAACAACAGGCTGTAGAATAATGAGATTATAACAAGGTGGCAAGATTGAAGATTAATATATAATCATTTATCAACTGCTTATATATATATATATATATATATATATATATATATATATATCACAATGAACAAATGTAATTTGAATTTTAAAATACAACACCATTTGTTGTTAGGGTTAGGGTTGGTTAGTCACTAAGTCATGTCCAACTTTTTTCGACCCCATGGATTGTAGCACACCAGGCTCCTCTGTCCTCTACTATCTCCTGGAGTTTGGTTAAATTCATGTCCATTGAATTGATGTTGCTATCTGACCATCTAATAACACCATTTACATTAGCACAAACAATGAAACACTTAGGTGAAAGTCTAACATAGTAAGTACAAGTTCTTTATAATGAAAACTATAAAATACTGATGAAGGAAATTAAATATCTAAGTAAATGGAGAGGCATTTCATGTTCATAGAAAGGAAGATTCAGTATTGTTAAGATGTCTGTTCTCTCCAACTTGATCTCTAGATTCAGGGCAATCCCGCTCAAAATCCCAGCAAGTTATTTTGTGGATGTCAAATGATTCTAAATCTTTTATGGAAAGGCAAAAGACACCGAATGGCCAGCACACTTCTAAAGTGGGACGAAGTACGAGAGCTTATGACTTCAAGAGTTACCACAGTAATCAAGAAAGTGTGGTATAACCAAAAGAATAGACAAATATATGAGTGGAAAAACTTAGAGAGCCCAGAAACAGGTCCACAAAAAATATAGTCAACTGATGGTCAATGAAAAAGCAAAGGCAGTTCAATGGAGAGAGGAAACTGGCACTAGAATAACTAGACATCCCCACTCAAAAAAGTTAATCTAGACACAGATCTTCTACCTTTCACAAAAATTAACTCAATATGTATTATAAGCATAAATGTAAAACGAAAAACTACAACACTCCTAGAAGATAATACAGGAAAAAATCTAGATGACCTTACACAAGAAGATGATTTTTTTTAAACACAATATCAAAGATACAATCATGAAAGAAAGAGTGATTTGAACTTCACTAAAATATAAAACTTTCACTCTGTGAAAGACACTGTTAGAAAATTTTTAAAAAAGCAAATCATAGACGAAGAGAAAATATTTGTAAAACACATATCTGATAAAAGTACTGTGTTCAAAATATATAAAGAACTTTAAAAACTCAATAAGAAGAAAACAAACAACCCAATTAAAAAATGGCAAAGGTCTGAACACACACTCCAACAAAGAGATTAAATGGATGGAAAATAAGCATATGAAAAGATGCCCCATATGGTATCTCATCAGGAAAATGCAAATTAAAACAACTTATTGAATGCTGTTCTACACAGGTACTAGAAAAGTTAAAACCCCAAACATGAACACCAAATGCTGATGAGAATGTAGAGCAACAGAATCCTCGTTCATTCCTGGTGGGAATGCAAAATGGTGCAGGAAGACAATTGTTAGGAAAACAATCTGGCAGTTTTTTATGGAACTAGATAGCATATTCAAAAGCAGAGACATTACTTTGCCAACAAAGGTCCGTCTAGTCAAGACTATGGTTTTTCCTGTGGTCATGTATGGATGTGAGAGTTGGACTGTGAAGAAAGCTGAGCGCTGAAGAATTGATGCTTTTGAACTGTGGTGTTGGAGAAGACTCTTGAGAGTCCCTTGGACTGCAAGGAGATCCAACCAGTCCATCCTAAAGGATATCAGTCCTGGATGTTCTTTGGAACGATTGATGCTGCAGCTGAAGCTCCAATACTTTGGCCACCTCGTGCGAAGAGTTGACTCATTGGAAAAGACTCTGATGCTGGGAGGGAATGGGAGTGGGAGGAGAAGGGGACGACAGAGGATGAGATGGCTGGATTGCATCACCGACTCCATGGACATGAGTTTGAGTGAACTCCGGTGAGCGACTGAACTGAGAACTGAGAACTGAAACATAGGCTTACCATTCGATCCAGTTGAATGATCCTAGGTATTTACCCAAATGAGCTGAAAGCTTACGTCCTTTTGTCCAAAATTCTGAACAAAAATATTTACAACAGTTTTCTTCATAACTGAAAATAGTAGATCAGATCAGATCAGTCGCTCAGTCGTGTCCGACTCTTTGCGACTCCATGAATCACAGCACACCAGGCCTCCCTGTCCATCACCAACTCCCGGAGTTCACTGAGACTCACGTCCATCGAGTCAGTGATGCCATCCAGCCATCTCATCCTCTGTCATCCCCTTCTCCTCCTGCCCCCAATCCCTCCCACCATCAGGGTTTTTTCCAATGAGTCAACTCTTCGCATGAGGTGGCCAAAGTACTGGAGTTTCAGCTTTAGCATCATTCCTTCCAAAGAAATCCCAGGGCTGATCTCCTTCAGAATGGACTGGTTGGATCTCCTTGCAGTCCAAGAGACTCTCAAGAGTCTTCTCCAACACCACAATTCAAAAGCATCAATTCTTCAGTGCTCAGCCTTCTTCACAGTCCAACTCTCACATCCATACATGGCCACAGGAAAAACCATAGCCTTGACTAGATGAACCTTTGTTGGCAAAGTAATGTCTCTGCTTTTAAATATATCTAGGTTGGTCATAACGTTCCTTTCAAGGAGTAAGCGTCTTTTAATTTCATGGCTGCAGTCACCATCTGTAGTGATTTTGGAGCCCAGAAAAATAAAGTCTGACACTGTGTCCACTGTTTCCCCATCTATTTCCCATGAAGTGGTGGGACCGGATGCCATGATCTTCGTTTTCTGAATGTTGAGCTTTAAGCCAACTTTTTCACTCTCCACTTTCACTTTCATCAAGAGGCTTTTGAGTTCCTCTTCACTTTCTGCCATAAGGGTGGTGTCATCTGCATATCTGAGGTTATTGATATTTCTCCTGGCAATCTTGATTCCAGCTTGTGTTTCTTCCAGTCCAGTGTTTCTCATGATGTACTCTGCATATAAGTTAAATAAACAGGGTGACAAGATATAGCCTTGACGAACTCCTTTTCCTATTTGGAACCAGTCTGTTGTTCCATGTCCAGTTCTAACTGTTGCTTCCTGACCTGCATACAAATTTCTCAAGAGGCAGATCAGGTGGTCTGGTATTCCCATCTCTTGAAGAATTTTCCACAGTTTATTGTGATCCACACAGTATGACTTTGGCATAGTCAATAAAGCAGAAATAGATGTTTTTCTGGAACTCTCTTGCTTTTTCGATGATCCAGCAGATGTTGGCAATTTGATCTCTGGTTCCTCTGCCTTTTCTAAAACCAGCTTGAACATCAGGAAGTTCACAGTTCACATATTGCTGAAGCCTGGCTTGGAGAAATTTGAGCAGAAAATAGTAGAAGCAACCAATATAATTCAATAGGTGAGCAGATTAACTATTGTATGTCATGGGTGTGTGCTAAGTCACTTCAGTCGTGTCCGACTCTTTGTGACCCGTTGAACTGTAGCCCACCAGGCTCCTCTCTTCATGGGATTCTCCAGGCAAGAATACTGGACTTGGATGCCATGCCCTCCTCCAGGGGATCTTCCCAACGCAGGGATCGAACCCATGTCTCTTGTGTCTCCTGCATGGGCAGGTGGGTTCTTTACCAATAGTGTCACCTGGGAAGCCCATTGTATGTCATACAACAGAACATTATTCAGTGATAAAAAGCCAGAAGAAGATGTGGAGGGATATTAAATAAATAATGCTAAGTGAAGTAAAAGTCAATCCAGAAAGGTTAGTACTGTATGATTCTAAATATATGACATCCTGAGTGAGTGAGTGAGTGAAAGTCGCTCAGTCGTGTCTGACTCTTTTCGACCCCATGGACTGTCCATGGAATTCTCTGGGCCAGAATGCTGGAGTGGGTAGCCTTTCCCTTCTCCAGGGGATCTTCCCAAACCAGGGATTGAACCCAGGTCTCCCTCATTGCAGGCAGATTCTTTACCAGCTGAGCCACAAGGGAAGCCCTAGAAAAGGCAAAACTATGCAGACAAATAAGAATATCAATGGTTGCCAGAGATTTTGAGGAAGCAGGGAAGTGACGGATGAATAAGTGAAGCACAGGAGATTTTTAGGTCAGGGAAACTATTCTATACAATATGGTATGATAAAAATGTGGTATTACACATTTATCAAAAGCTATCTAATTATACAGCACAAAGAGTGAATCTTAATGTAAACTATGGACCTTAGTTGGTGATAATCTATCAATATTTATACCACATGTATACCACATTAATGCAACATTTTAATAATAGGGGAAACCTGGGTGGTGGGAGACTCCCTGTATTTTCTGTGCAATTTTTTCACAGAGCCAAAAACTGCTATAACAGAATAAATCCCATTAATTTAAAAAATCTGTTTTAAAATCCTTAATATTTATTCAGAATCCATAGAATTACTAGAAGCATTCTATCCTTAACTATTGAAAGTTATTATCTGACCATTATATGTCTAAGTAGTGGAATGTGCATTCAGAGATCATATTGTTCAGGCTTCTTTCTCAATAAACCTCTCCCCCAAGATCCATATTATAACATATAGAGAAAACATAACAAGTCAATCAAAAATCCCAAATTACAAAAATGTAACACATAAACCAAGGTAAATAGACCAGCATCACCACAGATAGCAAAATGCACATAAATTAGAAATATATCTGGTTAGGTATGCCATGTATGTTTGTATGGGGAAAGAAAACATAAATCCTTCAACTCAGGGCTAGCTGCTGAAAAAAGGAATATTGGCGAATTTTGGTGCTAATCTCTTTAACTTATTTCCATTACTCTGAAAGAAGTCCATTGATGTACATAAGCAAATACTTGTTAAGGGCAGCAAGCTGATCCTGGAATAAGAACTCAGAGAGAATCAGGTGTCTTCCATTCTAGTGAGTAAGGGACAATTCTACATAGCATTTCCAATTGCTTAAACACACACACACACACACACACACACATAAGTGAATCTTGCACTGAACATACTCACATGGGATTCCTATCTGGTATCTGTCCAAGGAGGCATGAGAAGAATCTAGGAAATCTGCCACTGCCTACAATATGGTATCAGATGAATACTCTTCACCATCAAATTTCCAAGAGACAATGCAATTGAAAACACACAGCATAACAAAATGTGTTCCACCAAAATTTACCTCTGCCTAAATATCCTCTAAAGATGTTAAAATGCAGAATCCCTCATTGATCCCCAGAGATTCTGATTCAGCAACTTTGGAAAAGGACCCAATCATCTCAAATAAAACCTAAAATAAAACTACTCTATCCTAGCTGGAAATCCATAAAAACCCTGGTGAACCAGATCAAGTAACAGCAGTCCCTGGCTGATACTCAGAATAGATCCCTTCCTGCTTGCCTCAACTTCTCCTCACCTCCTCAGCTCCAAAACCATCTTCACAAGAATGAGATAGAGATACAGGCAGAAATAAGTTGTTTCCCATTAGACTTCTTGGTAAATAGTCTCCACAGACATGTCAGGGAAAACAATTCCTAGGCAATTTGAAAAATTTCTATTCCTCTGTCACCATTAAGGGAGTTCACTATTTCTTCTACTCTCCAAAAGAAAGCAAGTGGAAACAGGAAATATGAAAACTTTATACCTTGTTTTGCACTTGCTTTGTAAATCATGTACTGATCTCTGATCACATGGACTCAAACCTCATGTGGATGATTTGCATATCACACATAATTTATTATATGTTCCAGGATCAATTTAACATGTAGGGCATGATGCAAGGGGTGATATCTATACTATTTTCACTAGCTCATCATACTTCCTCTTCTCTGCTAGTATCGGTTCAGTTATGTTGCTCAGTTGTGTCCAACTCTTTGTGATGCCAGATACTGCAGCATATACCAGGATTCTCTGTCCATCACCAACTCCCGGAGTTTGCTCAGACTCATGTCCATCAAGTCAGTGATGCCATCCAACCATCTCATCCTCTGTCGTCCCCTTCTCCTCCTGCCTTCAATCTTTCCCAGCATCAGGGTCTTTTTCAAGGAGTCAGTCAGCCTTTCCCATCAGGTGGCCAAAGTATTGGAGCTTCAGCTTCAGCGTCAGTCCTTCCAATGAACATTCAGGACTGATTTCCATTAGGATTGACTTGTTGGATCTCCTTGCAGTCCAAGGGACTCTCAAGAGTCTTCTCCAACACCACAGTTCAAAAGCATCAATTCTTCAGCACTCAGCTTTCTTTATAGTCCAACTCACATCCATACATGAATACTGGAAAAACCATAGCTTTGACTACTGGAAACAACACAGCTTTGACTAGCATCTCTGCTAGTACACGTGCACACAGTCTGTGGTTTAAAATGTTCTTTATCCCAGGAACATTTGAGAATAAACATGAACCGCAACTCTACCTGTATTTCATTTTAAGATGAACAGGTTGAATTTATGATAAAATGCCTGGAACATGAATTGTAGTATTTCCCTGTTATTACTTATAATACTTATCCTCATTTGGCATTCATTTAATATTAACTATTCCCACTTACAGAGAAAGCAAAACCAAGAATATAGATGAGCTGGTTCTACTTCAGCCAAGTCCTAATTCAAACAAATTTCATTCCAGTGATAATATTTGCTTGCAGGACAACAAGCACCTAAAATTATATTCTATCTTCTCTGGAGATATACAGACAGGGCAGCCTCTATTCTATTTTCATTTTCCTTAGGGCAATTGACAATATTCAGTAAACAAAATATCTGCCAGGGGGCAGCATAATGTAATTCTTTCATTCTCAAGAGATTCCAGAGGACTTTTACGAAAGCTACAAGCATGTTATGATATATTAACTCAAAATTAAAGCCTTGTGATAACCATGTTATACTATGCTTAGAAGTAAAGATTTGTCTGAGAGTTTCTTATTAAATCATATTAAGGACTTAAGTAAACTAAAACTCTATTTCCAGATATAAAAATCAAAGCAAAATCCTAGTAGGTTGGTGTTGCTTAAATAATCTGCCATCTAATTCTGTCCTTTATAACTTCCCTAAGTTTCCTTGCTCTCTTGAACCATTTGTGGACAGTCACATTGCCTTCTACAAGCAAAATAAGATATTTTTAACATTTAAGAAAATGTGACTATGTTTTCAAAATTTGTGACTCATCTTGAAAACAATGGGAGATGCCATTTTGTCGCCTGTGACAAAACAAATGCTTCCATAATAAGCTGTAGCAAAGTTGTTTTTGTTGTTCAATCCCTAAGTCATGTCTGACTGTTTGTGACCCCATGAAAGGCAGCATGCTAGGCTTCCCTGTCCTCACTATCTCCTGGAGTTTGCTCAAAGTCATGTCCATTAAGTCAATGATCAAAGTATTGGAGCTTCAGCATCAATCCTTCCAATGAATATTCAGGGTTGATTTCTTTTTTTTTTTTAATTTAATTTTATTTTTAAACTTTACATAATTGTATTCTTTTAGGATTGATAGCAAATTACTTCTGAGAATGACATTAAGTAAAAATGTAATACAGAACTGCATTGCGGCAGGACTGTTTCAGGGAAAGGAAGGGCCAGTGAGAGAAAAAGGAGCCCATATTATATCCTTCTGAAACCTTATTGTAAGTTCAAATTATATTTATTCACAATCATTGGTAGGGTACTTTTAAGTCTGACCTTGTGTATTGTTTTTTATAAGGATGGAATTTTAAAAGTACCTGGGCTAACCCTTCAGCGAAATCCACTTGTTAAAGCTAATGCCCCAAATTTTATAAAGTAGGTCTTTAAACTTACCTCTTTTGAAGTCATTACTTTTTGTGTTTCAAAGCCCTGTTTATTCTGTTTATGATGTTTTACTCTAAGTAATGCTCTTCAATAAAATGATTTCTAGGGATTTTTGATTAAAGATACTCCACCAAAATACAGTAATCCTTAGAAGCCATAAAACCAGAGACAAAAAGAATAGGAAAATAACCAAAGCAGAATTCTAGAATCTGGAAAGCAGATGGATATGGGGTAACTGTCTAAAACACTTGAGAAAGATGAATTCCAAGCTTTAATGGTAGCAGCTGCGTGGTAACATGAAATAACTAAAGAACTTCTACAGGGCTCACAAATTGATGGCAGTGAGAGTCATAGTGTGGTTAAACAGCAGGGGATCATTCAAATGCCGTTTGGAGGAGCAGTTAGACCCTCAGGTCCCCACCCTTACTCTGCCTATCTAGGCAACTACCTCTGTTCCACCTCAACAGAACTTTGGAGATTTATTCTTTGGAGAGGAAAGAAACAGAGGTCTTGTGAGCAGCTGATGTTTCTTAATCTGTGGGCACATAACAAAGCACTTTCCAAAATGTGAAAAGAAAGTGAAAGTGGTTTGTTATGTATTAACAGATTAAGAAATAATCTTAATCTCCTTAATCTTAGAGGAACATTTCACAAGTTCCATGATCCAAATAACAAAAGTTCCAGAGAGAACAGAACAAAAAACCGGTCGGAAGACTTTTTTTTTTCTTTTTTTTGGGGGGGTAACCTCCCTGTTAGCTACCTACAAGTGGGACGCTCCCTGGCAACTACCTGCAGGTGGGCTTAGACCAGCTTAAGACCCCACATGTGGATCCTAATGCCAAATTAGCTAAACAAGGGACCCTCCCTGGACAACTGCCTGCAAGCGACCCTCCTTGCCAGCTACTTACTAGTGGGCTTAGATCTGCTCAGGAACACATGTCACTGTTCAGTTGCTCAGTTGTGTCCAACTCTTTTCAATCCCATGAACTGCAACACATCAAGCTCCCCTGTCCTCCATTATCTCTCAGAGTTTGCTCAAGCTCATGTCCATTGAGTCGGTGATGCTATCTAATCATCTCATCCTCTGTCACCCCCTCTCCTTTTGCCTTTAATCTTTCCCAGCATCAGGGTCTTTTTCAAGGAGTTGGCCCACACATGACGTACCCTATCTGCTCAATTATCTAAATGAGGGCCCTAACCTGCCCAAATACCTACAAGTGGGACACTTCCAGTCAACTACAGACATCTGGTACCCTAAGTGCCCAGATACGTACACGAGACCCACTCCACTAAACTGCCTACAAGTAGGACCCTACCTGCCTAACCACTCGATGTGGGACCTGACTTGCCCAACTACTGACAAGTGGAACCCTCCCTGCCCATCTACATTCATGTGGGCCCCCAACCAGCTCAACTTCATCTGTGGGACCCTCCCTGCCCAACTATCTAATTGAGGGCCCTTCCTTGCCCAACTACTGACAAGTGGGACCCTCTCTGCCACTACCTACTTGGACCTGCCCAAGAACTCACATGTAGCACCCTGACTGCACAATTACCTAAGTGAGGGGCCTGGCTTGCTTCACTGCCTACTATGGGACTCTAGCCTCTCTACTACCCACAGGTGGGACCTGACCTGCTTATCTGGAAGGAATATTTTCAAAGAAACCGGAAAATTTTCCAGGACTGAAAGAACTGAATTTCTAGTTGAAAGGGGGCTGTTAAGGGTTGAATTACATCCTAATCCCCAATACCTAATAATGTGACCTTATTTGGAAATTATGTCTTTGCAGATATCAAAAATATAAGATGAAAGTGAGTCATAATCCATTATGGTGTCCTTACAAAAAGAGAAAATCTGGACATAGATATAGAGGTACACAGGGAGAAGGCCACTTGAAGATGAAGGCATAAATTTGGGTCAATCATCTGCAAGCCAAGAATGCCAGTGAAGTGAAAGTCTCTTAGTCGTGTCCAACTCTTTACAACCTCATGTCCATGTGACCGTATACAGCCCATGGAATTCTCTAGGCCAGCATACTGGAATGGGTTGTTGTTCCCTTCTCCAGGCGATCTTCCCAACCCAGGGATTGAACCCAGGTCTCCCACATTGCAGGTGGATTCTTTACAAGATGAACCACCAGGAAAGCCCAAGAATACTGGAGTGGGTAGCCTATGCTTTCTTCAGAGAATCCTTCTGACCTAGGAATCTAACTGGGATCTCCTGTGTTGCAGGCAGATTCTTTACCAGCTGAGCTACCAAGGAAGTCCTAAGAATGCCAAAAGTTGCCAGTAACCTTCCAGAAGCCAGGAGACAATTATGGAGCAGATGCTCCTTCACAACCTTAAGAAGCAATCAACCTCACCAACATCTTAATCTCAGACTTCCTGTCTCCAGAATGGTGAAATAACCAATTTCTATGGTCAAACCCTCCCCTCTGTAGTACTCCGTTATGGAAGAACTACGAAATTAATTGCCAATGTTCACTGAATCATAGAAAAAGCAAAGGAATTAGAGAAAAACATCTGCTTCATTGACTACTCTAAAGTCTGACTGTGTGGATTACAACAAACTGTGGAAAATTCTTCAAGAGATGGGAATTCCAGACCACCTTACCTGCCTCCTGAGAAATCTATATACAGGTCAATAAGCAACAGTTAGAACTAGGCATGGAAGAAGGGACTGCTTCAAAGTAAGGAAAGGAGTATGTCAAGGCTGTATATTATCACCCTGTTTATTTAACTTATATGCAGAGTACATCATGTGAAATGCTGGGATGGATGAAACACAAGCTGGAATCAAGATTGCAGGAAGAAATATCAATAACATCAGATATGCAGAAGACAACACCCCAATGCCAGAAAGAGAAGAGGAACTAAAAAGCCTCTTGATAAAAGTGAAAGAGGAGAGTGAAAAAGCTGGCTTAAAAGTCAACATTCAAAAAACTAAGATCATGGAACCCAGTCCCATCACTTCAAATGGATGGGGAAAAATGGAAACAGTGACAGACTTTATTTTCTTGGGCTCCAAAGTCACTGCAGACAGTGACTGCACCAATGAAAAGGCTCTTGCTCCTTGGAATGGAGAAGGCAATGGCAACCCACTCCAGTACTCTTGCCTGGGAAATACCATGGGCAGAGGAGCCTGGTAGGCTGCCGTCCATGGGGTCGCTAAGAGTTGGACACGACTGAGCGACTTCACTTTCACTGTTCACTTTCATGCATTGGATAAGGAAATGGCAACCCACTCCAGTGTTCTTGCCTGGAGAATCCCAGGGATGGCAGAGCCTGGTGGGCTGCTGTCTATGGGGTCGCACAGAGTCAGACACGACTGAAGTGACTTAGCAGCAGCAGCAGCTCCTTGGAAGAAAAGCTATGATAAACCTAGACAGTGTATTAAAAAAATAGTGATATCACTTTGCCAACAAAGGTCCATATAGTCAAAGCTATGGTTTTTCCAGTAGTCATGTATGGATGTGAGAGTTGGACCAGAAAGAAGGCTGAGCACCAAAGAACTGATGCTTCTCAGCTATGGTGCTGGAGAAGACTTGAGAGTCCCTTGGACTGCAAGGAGATCAAACCAGTCAATCCTAAAGGAAATTACCTCTGAATATTCATTTGAAGGAATGATTCTGAAGCTGAAGCTCCAATATTTGGCCACCTGATGTGAAATGCTGACTCACTGGGAAAGATCCTGATACTGGGAAAAATTGAAGGCAGGAGGAGAAGAGGATGACAGAGGATGAGATGGTTGGATGGCATCACTGACTCAATGAACATGAGTTTGAACAAACTCTAGGAGATAGTGAAGGACAGGGAAGCCTGGAGTGTGCTGCCGTCCATGGGTTTGCAAAGAGTTGGACATGACTGAGAGACTGAACAACAGTTGCTTGTTGTTGTAGACTGAGCAACAACAAGCAACAAAGGAAACAATAAGAGGCCCATTGAGTATCCAATGATAAAGAAAAATGGATCTACAGCAAAGCACATGACTGTGCAATTGAGGAAACTCGAGTGGGGACAGAGAGAAGAAATTAAAAGCTTTGGGGGAAAGAGATTAAAAGCATCTACCCTAGAATAAAGACATGTGAAATTTCAAATATTTCTTTTCTCCAGTATCTATAGATGACAAGTGCCACAAAAAAGATGGCGTAAACAAAGAAAAGGAAGATATGGAATGTATAATAAGAAACAGAACCCAGAATAAGAAACAAATAAGAGGGTGTTCCCACAATGGTTGCAAGAGGATTTTCAGGATGAAGATTACGTGGAAGGGGAGAGAACAATCAGATCAGTTTGTCAGACTCTGTGACCGTGTGGACTATAACCCACCAGAATCCTCTGTCCATAGGGTTTTCCAGGCAAGGATACTGAAATGAGTACCATTCCCTTCTCCAGGGGATCTTCCCAACCCAGGGATCAAACCCAGGTCTCCTGCATTGCAGGCAGATTCTTCATCATCTGAGCCACCTGGGAAGACCTTAAAGAAAGAAAGAAAGGGAAATCGCACAGTCGTGTCTGACTCCTTGCAACCCCATGGACTGTAGCCTACCAGGTTCCTCCATCCATGGGATTTTCCAGGCAAGAATACTGGAGTGGGTGGTCATTTTCTTCTCCAGGATATCTTCCCAACCCAGGGACTGAACCCAGGTCACCCACATTATAGGCAGACTCTTTACCGTCTGAACCACCGGGGAAGTCCAGAGAGCATGTAAGATGATACTAAACAAAACAAAACAGAGAGAAAAAAATCTATTTTGTTTGAGAAATTTGCATAATTATGACAAGGGCTAGTGGATGAATGAATAACCATTCATGGACAAAGAAATCTCCAAAGAAATAATAAAAAAAATGTATAAAAAAGGAAAGGAAATTGTTTTCACTTATGGTTGAAAATAGGATTTTATAGCCATAAAAAGTGAATATTAATTTAAATAAAAATTATAACTCAACTAGAGATGATAAGGGAGAATTTTGATGTGGGGTGGGAGGTAAAGGAAAAAGAGTACTAAATATTGATAGTAAAAAATAAAATTAGTAGATAAAGCTTAATATTAAAAAATAGAAGTAGAAACATAGTATTGGTGGGTTTGAGATAATTATCCCAAATGAATGGAAAAAGGATTGCCTTTGGGGAGCCAGAATAGAAGACTAGGGATACTGCTGTTTCTCATCACAAGACTTGCAGACCCACTCTGCCATTTAAATATTATGCATATATAACTTTGAAGGAACTAACAATTATTGAGAATTGCTACTGAGTAATTATGTATTTGAAGTGTAAAAGTAAGTCTATGGCCATGTACTCTGGGCCATTGCTTCTCAAAGTAAGATGTGCCCAGGAATCAGCTGGTACCTTCTTTAAAATGCCAGTCTGGAATAGGACCAATATTGTACACTTACCAGGAACTCTCAAATGCCAATCCTACTGGGCCATGGACCACATTTCGAGAAGCAAAGCTCTAGACAGTATTTTCAACTCAAGTACCATGTTTCAGCTACATGAACAGCTTAAAAAAAAAAAAAAAGTACAGATGGTTGGGAACTTAAATTCCTTCAATGACCTCCATATTGCTTTTAACCTAGAGTTTAAGCCTCAGAATGACACACAAGGCTCATTCATACCCAATTCTTGTTCTGCTTTGCTGCCACTGCCCTATTTCTACCAACAATTCCAACGACTGACATTATGCAAGGAGCTCAGAGCACCTGCTGTATAACTGAGCTATAGATGGCCTCTGTGTATTGGCCCCTAGTTTTTTGTTTTCTCTACAACAGGCTACAATCTGTAAGCTCAAAAGCCAGCCAGTGCTAAACTTATATTTCATGTATCTTTATTTATTTTAAACAATCATTTTTTAAATTCCCAAACAAACATATTTTTAGTAATTTAGAGCCTACTTTGCATACCCTCCAACCCTCACTTGACATAATGTTTGCAATAAATAAGATAAATCCCAAGCCACAGAGATCCCTTCTTCAACCCACAGCTTCTCAAAGCTGCTGACACATGACTCTCCTCTCCACTCTCTGTTCTTGTTGTTTGGTAACTCAGTCTTGTCCAACTCTTTGCAACCCCACGGACTTCAGCATGCCAGGTTTCCCTGTCTTTCACCATCTCCCAGAGTTTGCTCAAACTCATGTCCATCGGGTCAGTGATGCCATCCAACCATCTCATCCTCTGTCATCCCCTTCTCCTCCTGCCTTCAATCTTTCCCAATATTACAGTCTTTTCTAATGAGTTAGCTCTTCACATCAGGTAGCCAAACTATTGGAGCTTAAGCTTCAGAATCATTCCTTCCAATGAATATTCAGGGTTGATTTCCTTTAGGATTAACTGGTTTGATCTCCTTGCAGTCCAAGGGACTCTCAAGTCTTCTCCAGCACCATTGCTGAGAAGCATCAATTCTTCAGCATTCACCTTTCTTATGGTCCAGCTCTCACACCCATACATGACTACAGGAAAAACCATAGCTTTGACTATATGGACCTTTGTCAGCAATGTAATGTCTCTGCTTTTTAATATGTTGTCTAGTTTGGTCACAGTTTTTCTTCCAAGGAGCCAGCATCTTTTAATTTCATGGCTGCAGTCACCATCTGCAGTGACTTTGGAGTCCAAGAAAATAAGGTCTCTCACTGTTTCTGTTGTTTCCCCACCTATTTGCCATGAAGTGATCGGACCACATGCCATGATCTTTGTTTTTTGAATGTTGAATTTTAAGCCAGCTTTTTGACTTTCCTCTTTCACCTTCATCAAGAGGTTCTTTAAGTTCCTCTTCGATTTCTACCATAAGAGTGGTGTCAGCTGCATATCTGAAGTTATTGGTATTTCTCCTGGCAATCTTGATTCCAGCTTGTGCTTCATCCAGCCTGGCATTTCACATGATGTACTCTGCATATAAGGTAAATAAGCAAAGTGGCAATATACAGCCTTATCATACTCCTTTCCCAATTTTAAACAAGCCCGTTGCTCCATGTCCAGTTCCAATTGTTGCCTCTTGACCTGCATACAGATTTCTCAGGAGGCAGGTCAGTGGTCTGGTATTCCCTTCTCTTAAATAATTTTCCTCAGTTTGCTGTAATCCACACAAAGACTTTAGCATAGTCAATGAAGCAGAAGTAGATGTTTTTTTCTGGAATTCTCTTGCTTTTTCTATGATCCAGTGGATGTTGGCAATTTGATATCTGGTTCCTCTGCCTTTTCTAAATCCAGTTTGAACATCTGAAAGTTCTCAATTCATGTACTGTTGAAGCCTAGCTTGGAGAATTTTGAGCATCAGTTTGCTAGCATGTGCGATGAGTGCAATTGTGCGGTAGTTTGAACCTTCTTTGGCATTGCCTTTCTTTGGGATTGGAATGAAAACTGACCTTTTCCAGTCTCATGGCCACTGCTGAGTTTTCCAAATTTGCTGGCATATTGAGTACAGACTTTAACATCATCATTGTTTAGGATTTGAAATAGCTCAACTGGAATTCTATCACCTCCACTAGCTTTGTTTGTAGTGATGCTTCCTAAGGCCTACTTGTCTTTACACTCCAAGATGTCTGGCTCTAGGTGAGTGATCATACCATTGTGCTTATCTGGGTCATTAAGATCTTTTTTGTATAGTTCTTCTGTGTATTCTTGCCACATCATTTTAATATTTTCTGCTTCTTTTAGGTCCATACTGTTTCTGTCCTTTATTGTGCCCATCTTTGCATGAAATTCCCTTGGTATCTCTAATTTTCTTAAAGAAATGTCTAGTCTTTCCCATTCTATTGTTTTCCTCTTTTTTTTTTTTTTTTTTTTTTTTTGCACTGTTCACTTAGGAAGGCTTTCTTATCTCTCCTTGCTATTTTTTGGAACTATGCATTCAGATGAGTATATCTTTCTTTTTCTCCTTTGCTTTTAGCTTCTCTTCCTTTCTCAGCTATTGGTAAGGCCTCCTTAGACAACTATTTTGCCTTTTTCATGTCTTTTCCTTGGGGATGGTTTTGATCACTGCCTCCTGTACAAAGTTAGGAACTTCTGTCAATAGTTCTTCAGGCACTCTGTCTAGTGGATCTAATCCCTTGAATCTGTTTGTCACTTCCACTCTATAATCATTAAGCGACTTGATTTAGGTTAGACCTAAATGGCCTAGTGATCTCCCTCTAAGTTCCTTTCTGAGTCACCTGTGGGCAAGCTCCTACTGTGAGAGACTTCTCTTCTATGTCAACCAGCCAGTGTCATTCATAAAGCTTGTATGTGCAACTGCAACCTCATGGTCAAACCTTTTTCCTTGATTAGCCCCCAGACCTCTCATCCTCACTACAAGGCTTTAAACACACCTCGTCCACTGTTCTCTAACTGACTAATTCTTCTTTATCCTTTAAGACTCACTTTAGGCTTCAGGGCCTCCAGGAAGTCTCCTGGGACCTACACCATGGAGAATGAAGCAGTGTTCTGCCTAGCAATAGCTCTGCATGTAACATGATCAGCAATCAGAAGCTTCCAGAGTTAGGTTTAACTCCACTGATCTCTAAAATACCATAGGGAAACGTCCTTTTACCTATACGTGAATGGACCTATACGTGAATGGACTCTGGTGTTTCATACAGTCAACAATAGACTTGAGCAACAACTATGTACCAAGTAGGGTCTCTGGATTGGGTTTTCAATGGGAAAAAAGAAAAAAAAAACATAAATGAAGAAGTTGATGGTGTTTCTGCTCTTACGGAGTTCAAAGTCAACTGAAGGAGGGTGGTATTAAGTTATCACATGAATAACTCTAAGCACAATTGGAAGAAATATTCTGGAGAAACATATTCAGAAGAGATTATGGACCATAATTCAGGTCAGCAGTACAGAGGACAACACAGACAAGACTTTTAAATTCATCCTCTCTTGAAGTTAAGACCCCTCAGACTGCTCCCCTCTTTCTAGACTATGCCTTTGGGTGTCCAATCTAAAATCATTCTGCTTATAAACTATTGAACTCAGGTGGACTTTCAAAGAAAGTCTTGGCACTAGCGTAGGCGCTCTCTTGGCCCAACCCAACATGGAGATAGAGTTGCCAAATAACAGGGCACAAAACCCTGATGAAGATGGTAAATATTTTGTTGCCTTCATTTCAAAAATTGTTCTGATAAGAATGATCATACATCATACATCATACATCATTTTGAAAACACAAGTAAAGAAAGAAAATAAGATCATCATTAATGTGTGAGCATGGTTGACAGTTTTCTGCACAGGCATATCTCATTTTATTGTGCTTTTTAAAAAAAAACAGGTATTATATTTTATACAAATTGAAAGTTTGTGGTAACTCAAGTTCAGGCAAGTCTTGTTGTTGTTGTTCTCAGTCGTGTCCAACTCTTTGCAACCCCGTGGACTGTAGCCTGCCAGACTCCTTCTGTCCCTGGGAATTTCCAGGCAAGAATACTGTAGTGGGTTGTCACTTCCTTCTCCGGGGGATCTTCTCCACCCAGGAATCAAACCCATATCTCCTGCACTGCAGGTGGATTCTTTACCCGCTGAACCATTGGGGAAGCCCCCAGGCAAGTCTATAGGCACCAATATTCTAATAGCAATTACTCATTTTGTATCTCTGCATCACATTTTGGTAATCCTTGCAATATCTCAAACTTGTTAAAAATTATTTTCATAATTGTTATGGTGATCACTGATCTTTGATGTTACTGTTGTAATTGTTCTGGGTTGCCACAAGCCAAGCCCATGTAAGACAGGGAACTTAATGACAAATGTGTGTGTTCTGACTGCTCCACCAACTGGCCATTCACCACCTATCTTTTTCCTACTCCTCATGGCACCCCACTCCAGTACTCTTGCCTGGAGAATCCCATGGATGGAGGAGCCTGGTAGCGTGCAGTCCATGGGGTCACTAAGAGTCAGACACAACTAAACGACTTCACTTTGACTTTTCACTTTCATGCATTGGAGAAGGAAATGGCAACCCACTCCAGTGTTCTTGCCTGGAGAATCCCAGGGACAGAGGAGCCTGGTGGGCTGCCATTTATGGGGTTGCACAGAGTCAGACACGACTGATGTGACTTAGCAGCAGCAGGCCTCCCTATTCCCTGAGACACAACAGTACTGAAATTAGGTCAATGAATAACACTGCAATGACCTCTCAGTATTCAAGTGAAAGGAAGAGTTAACCAATGTGACAAACTTCATTGTCTTATTCTAAAGAAATTGCCAAAGCCACCCAACCTTCAGCAATTACCACCTGATCAGTCAGCAGCCATCAACACAGAAGTAAGTCTTTCCATCAGCAAAAAGATTATGACTCTTGAATAGTCAGATGATAGCATTTTTCAGCAATGAAGAATTTTAAAATTATTTTTTAGACATAATGCTATTTCACACTTAATAGACTGTAGCATAGCATAAGCATTAACTTTTATATGCACTGGGAAACCAAAAAAAGTATGTGACTTGCTTTATTGTTATTTTTGCTTCACTGTGGTGGTCTGGAACCAAACTCACAATATCTCCAAGGTTTACTTGTATTTCTTCTCCTTTATTTCTATGCCCCTGTAACAGGAGAGGTATATTAGCTGTTGATCCACTCAGATCTATTCTAGACAGAATCTTGCTGAACATCTCAGTCCCCTACAGGTTTCTAGAACCATCAGTTAGTGGACTGTCTGCAGGTCCTAGTTGGATGGGAGCAGATGCCCTGGGGCACTAAGCCAGTATAACTCCTGAATTAGCAAGGAGAGAACTGCTTGGCTTTGAGTCAGTGTCTACTCATTTTCCACATACAATGCCTTTGGAAATATGGCGCCAGTAGACCTGCTTGGTATTTGGAAAGGAAGGCTCTATTTTTCTCCCAAGGATTGAGGTCTTTTAGTTCCTTCCTCCCATCTGCTTCTTCTCTCAGGCTGCTTCTTCCTTTTCTCAGCTCTGTCTTTCAGGGAATAGAACAACCTGCTTCCCAGGCAAGCCTGTGAATATTTTTATGCAACACATCAGTAACTCGCAACTTCTGTCTCTGAGATTTATAGTCTTTAGAGCTGTTTCTGATGTGGCTGACCCATGCCTATCATGTGAAACTCAAACCCACCAGGACCCTGCGAGGCCTCTCTAGGGACAGATCCCCCAACCCCCGACACACACACACACACACAAACACATTTCCTGTTTGTAGAAAAGCTGTAGCCTCCTGGGCCTTCCCTGAGTCCTAAACAGCAAATTTAGTTCAGAGAAGTTAGAAAATGTAGAAACAAAGGAAAGCAGCTACACAAGACAAAATAATAAGAGTTTAGTCATGAAACAAAGTCAAGGACCTTTAGTTTCTTCTCACGGGCTATATTCATTGGAAGGACTGATGCTGAAACTGAAGTTTTGATACTTTGGCCACCTGATTCAAATGGCTTCAGGATGTCTTTCTGCTGTCTTTTCAAAGTCAAAGTAAATACTTGTAAAGTGAATAAAAGAGGAAAAGAAAGGAGATTCACATGACTAAATCTTGTCTTTCCTCTGGTGATATTTGTCTTTAATATTTCTACTTACTTAATAAAATGTATTTTGTATGTTTCTCCTCTATCCAAATACCCCATCAGAAGCATGAGGTCTTCACCCATTAATTCAAGACATATCGTTCTCAGGATCCAGACTAAAGACAGAGGCTTTCTCTTTGGAAAGACTGAACTGATAGGTTCTACCTGAGACTCAGAGATATGGCTGGGGTGAGGTATGGCACCATGATGGGATAGTAGGATTAATTGATCCCTCTCTCCATCACCCTTCCCACACTAGCTCACTGATCACTGGCAATGGGCTTGTAGCCCATAGACAAAGGTTGGAGGATTCCTCTCTGGGCAAATTGACTGACTTAGGATCCTGATCTTTGAAGAAAGCATTTTATGTGAGAGAGAACAAAACAAACAAACAAGTAAAGGAACTTGAATGAAACAGGAGCAACCAGGCAGCAAAAGTAATGTTTACAATGTAATAAATTTAACATGGTAAAAGAGAACATGAAAGTAATACAATTGTTTGAAGAATCTTTGAAAAACAGTTTTTTAAAAAACTTAGACATTAAACAGAAGAGCAGAAAGAAAAAATTCAAATATTTGTAAGATAAGTATGAGAAAAATCAATCAGAAAATAAGAGGAATATAAAACAAAGAGAAAATAGGAAACAAGAGAAGAAAAAGAGAGGGTCAATCTAGGGTTTATCATCTAAATGATAAATAGTCCCTTAAATAATAAAGAATAAAACATTTTTCAAAAGGGAATACAGGTAAGAGGAAATTATCAACAATTAGTAGCAAGAATGAGACTAGACTAAAACTTTCTAGAAATTCAAGATCCCAAAGATGAGCTCTCCCAAATGATGGGATAAACCAAGGAAGAAGGAAATGTGCAATCCCAGGAAGAGAGAATTCAAGGAAGGAGGGAGAAGGAACTTCCAGCGATAACAGTGAAGGGAGGTTCCACAACAGCTGGGGAGCAGACTCAGAACAATCAGAACAGACTACAGTCGAGTGAAATGCCAAGGTAGGATCCATGTGCTTGAAAATATTGAAAGAAAATTTTCATTTCTTTCAGAGAGTTTTACAGTAAAATAAGTGACAGTGGATTTTACCAAATCTAATGAGCTAAACAGCCTCTTGATAAAAGTGAAAGAGGAGAGTGAAAAAGTTGGCTTAAAACTCAACATTCAGAAAACTAAGATCATGGCATCTGGTCCCATCACTTCATGGCAAATAGATTGGGAAACAATAGAAACATTGAGAGACTTTATTTTGGGGGGCTCCAAAATCACTGCAGATGGTGACTACAGACATGAAATTAAAAGACACTTACTCTTTGGAAGAAAAGCTGTGACCAACCTAGAGAGCCTATTAAAAAGCAGAGAGATTACTTTGTCAACAAAGGTCCATCTAGTCAAAGTTATAGTTTTTCCAGTGGTCATGTATGGATGTGCGAGTTGGACTGTAAAGAAAGCTGAGCACCGAAGAATTGATGCTTTTGAAATGTGGTGTTGGAGAAGACTCTTGAGAGTCCCTTGGACTGCAAGGAGATCCAACCAGTCCATCCTAAAGGAAATCAGTCCTGAATGTTCATTTGAAGGACCGATGCTGAAGCTGAAGCTCCAATACTTTGGCCACCTGATGTGAAGAACTGACTTATTGGAAAAGACCCTGATGCTGGGACATATTGAAGGCAGGAGTAGGGGACAACAGAGGATGAGATGGTTGGATGGCATCACCGACTCGATAGACATGAGTTTGAGCAAGCTCCGGGAGTTGATAATGGACAGGGAGGCCTGGTGTGCTGCAGTCCATGGGGTCGCAGTCAGACACAGCTGAGTGACTGAACTGAACTGAAGGTATCATAGATTCTGAAATGCACCATCCATAAGCAGCACTGTTCCAATAGCCAAGACACAGAAGCAACCTAAACGTTCATCAACTAATGAATGGATAAAGAAGATATGGTACATATACATAATGGACTACTACTCAGCCATAAAAAGAATGAAATAATGCCATTTGCAGCAACACGGATGGCCCTAGAGATTATCATACTAAGTGAAGTAAGTCAAAAACAGAAAGACGAATACCATATGATATCATTTATATGTGTAATTTATAATGTGACACAAATGAACTTATCTATGAAACAGAAACAGAGTCACAAACATAGAGAACATACTTACGCTTGCCAAAGGGGAGGGGAAGGGATGGACTGCTAGTTTGGTCTTAGCAGATACTAACTATTATATACAGAATAGATAAACAACAAAGGCCTGATGTTCAGCATAGGAAACTATATTCAATATCCTATGATAAACTGTAATGGGAAATAATATGAAAAAGAATGCATATTTATATATTTATATGAAAATGAATCACTTTGCTGTATAGCAGAAATTAACATATTGTAAATCAACAATACTTCAATAAAATACATTTTAAAAATAAAACTTACCATCCATTTATTTTATATACTACTAAGAAAAGAATGACAACCAATTAAATATAACTCTGTTTTCATCTATATTTATTGAACTTTAAACTTAATAATATAGAGACATGGATTTCTATTACACTATATATAAAGAGGAAATACAAACTGATCAAAGTCCTTGTAAACTTTCATTTTGGAGTTTTAATTTCAGATATATTATATTGTAAAACAAAACTGAGCCTGTCTTAGTTCCATAAACTATAGTAGAAACAAAATTATAAAGCAAATGTAAAAACAATGAAAAATAATATTTTTAGGGTAAGAAATCTAATAATAGAACATGACGCAGTTCACCTGGAGTAATATTTATATAGTGGTTGTTATTAGAATGACATCAAGACAAGAGAAGTATATAAAGTAAAATTAGATGTTATTTAAATATCTGTAGATGTTGTGACCTTACCAAAAGTGGAGACTATTAAAAGTATCCAGAATATTATCAACCAGAATAATCCAATCACATGGTGAAACAACCTGATTTTGGTGGCCTGGATGGAGAGATTCAGAGTCAAATTAAACAAAAATTAATCAGTTACTAGAATCCCAGGCACATGGACCAAGATCAATTTTTTTTTAAATTTACCTTTAAAAAGTAATAATTTTAGGTTTTAGCTTAGGCCAGTACTGTCAACCAATATAGGAATTCCACTTTGCTCAGAAAAAAAGGTAACTTTTTTGTGTAAGTGTCTTTAACTCTGGGAAATTTAGGTTAAATTATAATATACTAAATTTAGCCCATGACAGACACATTAACATCTCTGTTTTAATTTGAAATTTAAGAATTTGGCATTCCAACCAATTAGTTAATCCAACAGATTAGTCTTAATATTCTAGAGCATCTGATTTTGTCTTGAGGTTTTCAGTTGGAAAGTATAATATAATTTTAGAAAGTATATCAACCGTGTTAGAATGTTTAGGATAAGTGGAGGGTCACAATATCTAGAAGTTTACTTAGCTAGGTTTCTTCAGATTGTTTAAATTATTGGTTTGATTTCCTACTCAGCAAAATGAAACACTTGAAAACACTAAATAGAAAGTGAAGTTTAAATCTGTTTACAAGATTTAAATGAGCTAAATTTGTAGATGTGACAAACATTAGTAAAAGGCCCTCTTATAAATAACTATTAATACTAACTGATTGCGCTTCCCTGGTAGCTCAGTTGCAATGCAGGAGACCTGCGTTTGATTCCTGGGTTGGGAAGATCCCCTGGAGGAGAGCATGGCAACCCACTGCAGTACTTGCTAGTTTATTCCGATTATTTAAATTATTGGTTTGGTTTCCTAGTCAGCAAAATGAAACACTTGAAAATACTAAATAGAAAGTAAAGTTAAAAGCTGTTTATAGGATTTAAATGAGCTAAATTTGTAAATGCGACAGACATTAGTAAAACCTTCTTATAAATAATTATTAATAGTAATTGATTAGAGATAGAATAATAAAACTTGTAAGTTGAATCCAAAAGCTTAAATATTTAAAATTTATACCATTAAGAAATCCCCCCCCAAAATGTATTATTTTAAATGTAGATAGATTTCTATTATGAACATACACAAAATGCCCACCCACAATCTTAAAATGTAAACAGTGTAATACTGACTTTTTGCAGAATAACTGTATTTGGAAAATGAGAAAAAGCAAAGTTGCGTGTTGGTGGGGAGTACAGTAGTTGGAGGGCTATTTGTTTCTGTCTCAGAGCAGGAATCAATAAAACATGTCTGAAGTTGAAAAATAAAGAAGTAACAATATGAGTGTATTATTTAGAAATACAGAAGAAAATAACAGAAGAAACAGATCAAAGAGTTAAAAGTGGCTGCCTCTAGAATGCCTGAATAAGGAGTAGGGAGGAGACAAGCTGGCAAACTGCTGTTATTCATAAGCTTGTTTAAAAAATTTTTTGGATATTTATGACCTTGATAAAAAGAAACTGAAATTTTATAAAGAAACACTAAGAAACGCCCTCAGTTTTAAATTCTAAGTACATTGGAATTTCAATTTATTTTGGTCACCAAAACCAAAACTTTCAACTTTTTTGAGGTCTTCATTCACTTTTCCTATATCCTCACCCAAACTTAGGTCTCTCTTGCCTCCTTCTGGGTGATTCTAACCATACTCCCAAAAAAAAGCTCATGCAGACATTTATCATCATGGGGTCAAATTCAGGGAAGGACTTTGCTAGTAAAGAGTTAGATACTGGATGCATGTGGAGGTAGATATTTCCACTCATAGGGTCCACAGTGTACAGTGTATAGCATGTGTCTGCTGATGCCTTAGAACAATCACAACTACCCTCTCCCAGCTAAAGTCGGGTTTGGACAAATTGACAGAAAAGTTGATTTCACATTTGTACTCAAATCAATATCCCCTTGGAGATCAACATGCTTAAAGCTTCTGCTTGGGCTACTTAATTTGTTCCTCAGAGCCTATTCACCTGTTAATTCCAATAAAAAGTTTTGATTTTTAAAAAATAAAATCAGAACTATTCATATCCCCATAAGCACTTTCTTTCCCCAACATAGTTACTAAAATATTCATTACATAGTCTTTTTTATTCCCATTTTTTACAAACTTTTATACCCAGACCAAAGAGATTTCATTCATTGCAGTGAACTTTAAATGTCAATGTTAATATAATAAGCAGAATGATGATATCTTTATTCTCATTTATATCTTTGTCTAGATTTTTTTTTTTTTCTGTTCTCTACTTACCTGGCAAACAGGCTCGATTTTCAGGACTCAGCATAAGTATAACCTTTCTTGCTCCCACCAGGTAGAATTGGCCACCACTCCCCATGTGTTTCTTCTGCCATCCTCATCCTACCCTCATTCAGACTTTCATCCTAGAACCTGAGTATCTGGGGAGCTTTACAGACTCTGGGTTCCTGGAAGGTGAAAGTGAAAGTGTTAATTGCTTGGTCATCTTCAACTCTTTGCGACCCCATGGACTTTAGTCTGCCAGTTTCCTCTGTCCATGGAATTCTCCAGGCAACACTACTGGAGTGGGTTGCCATTTCCTACTTCAGGGGATCTTCCTGACCCAGGGACTGAACTCCACTTTCATGCATTGAAAGTGGATTCTTGATCATCTGAGCCACCTGGGAAGCCCACCCTGGAAGGTAGAGACCATGTTTTGTCCATCTCCATATCCCCAGCACACAGCACAGTGTCTGGTACACAGCAGGCATTCAATATTTATTTATTGAATAGGAGAATTATAGGAAGTACAATAAATTAGGAGCTGGATACCAAGGATCCAATGTTAGTTTTTCTCCAACTCTCTAAGGTTCAGTTTTTATTTTTATAAAGTGGAACTAATGATATCAGTCATTTTATATTTACTGAATTATTGTTGTTTTAGTCACTAAGTTGTGTCCAACTCTTCACGACCCCATGGACTATAGCCCACCAGGTTCCTCTGTCCAGGGGATTTCCCAAGCAAGAATACTAGAGTGAGTTACCATTTCCTTCTTCAGAGGATCTTCCCCACCCAGGGATCAAACCCACATCTTCTGCATTGGCAGGTGGATCCTTTACCATGGAGCCACCAGGGACTGAGTGGTTGTGATTAATGAGAGAATGACTATGAAAACAGCTTGTAAATTATACAAAATATCATTACCTTACTTCAGCCATTCATGCACCAAGTACATATTGAACACTCATTTCTGCTACATATTGTTCTAGATACTAGTATACAGCAGGGAGTAAAACATAAAATATCCCCATCCTGAGGAACTTAATTTGGAGGTAGTGGGGGAGGGGACAAGCAGACAATAATCAAATCAGTAAACTATACAGTCTGTTAAATAGTGATAATTACTATAAAGGTAAATAAAGTAGACAAAGGGAATAGGAAGTCTGGCATGCAATTGGACACGAAGTTGTGGAAAAAGTCCTCAAATGGAAAGTGATGTTTGAGCAAAGACGAAGGATGATGCTTCAGTAGAAGAGGAAATACCTGAAGTTTGGGGGAGAAAAAGGAAGACTCGCTGGAGGGTTCAGCTTGAATTTTCATGATCTAGTGGAAGAGTAAGATACTTAACTGGTGTAGCGGGAGGGAAGGCAGAGAGTTACAAGCCCAGAGAGGTGTAGGTGGACAGAGGTGGTCATGTGACCTTGAGGGAGTTTTCCTTCAGCAAAATAAGAACCAACACATCAGTCAAGTTGAGGAAAAGTAAGGCAGTTTTCAATGTTCAAATATAGAGGAGAAATAGTCTTTTAGAAGAATGTGAGTGAAGGGATGGCGGACTATAGTATAATTGCCAGAAATAGGCACTTATAGTCAGGAATTCCCACTTACAGTCCGGAATCATAGAATCAAGATATTACCAGTTGTCATGGTTGTGTTTCTGTTCAGCATTGGTCAGTGCTTCAAGTGAAGGCACAGTGGAGGCAAAATATTGGATTTAGGTGGACTTTGATTTAACTAAGGGAGTAGGATACAGTGAGATGCATGGGATTTGAGGGTACGTGCAAGGAACGGTGAATGTAGTAGTGTGAGCAACACTACTTCATCCTGTATCTATGTAAAAATTATGTTTTGGGAAACAATAAAGTTTCAGAAATAAAATATTGTCACACCTATCAGAAAGGGTATCATAAAAAAGACCACAAATAACAGAGGTTGGAAAGGATATGGAGAAAATGGAATACTTGTACACTGTTGGTGGGAATGCATTAAGAAATTGGTGCTGCCACTATGGAAAACAAGATCAAGGTTCTTTAAAAAACTAAAAACAGGACTGCAATATGATCCAAAAATTTCAATTCTGAGCATATATCTGAATAAAAAGGAAAACACTAACAAGAAAAGATATATACAACCAAATGTTCATAGCAGCACTATATACAGCAGTCAAGATATGGAAGGAATCTAAATACCCATCAACCAATGAATGAATAAAAAAGACGCAGCACACAATGGAATATGACTCAGCCATAAAAAAGAATGACATCCTGCCATTTGCCACAATGGGCCTGGACCTAGAGAGCATTTATGCTAAGTGAAATCATTCAAAGAAAGACAAATACTCTATGTTAACACTTATATGTGGAGTCTAAAAGTAAAACAAATATATACAGCAAAATAGTGTTATGGGGCAGGGAAGAGAGAGGAGGGGAGAAGCCAGATAGAGCTATGGGATTAAAAAGGGATATAGGCCACTATGTACGAAATAGATAAGCAACAAAGAAATAATATACCATTCAGGAAAATATGGTCATTATTTGGTAATAATTTTAAAGAGAGTATAATTTATAAAAATATTGAATCACTGTGTTGTACACTTAAAATTAACATAATATTACAAATCAACTTCAATGAAAAATAATAAATAATAATCACACTCCTTGTATGATCTGCATTAGAAAGAGTTAACCAATGAAGAGAGGAGGAAGAAAAGAGGAGCACATTCTAGCAAAGGGGATTTCTAGAATATAACATCTCTTTCAATGATTAAGGTATCATTTTCTCCTCAACATTTCACCGGTAAAAATATCCAATAGACCAAGTTATGCAAAGCAGTAAGTTTCATAAAAAGCCTGACACACTGTCTTCTTTTTGAGGAATGTGAGGATGCATTTTTTGGTTTTGTTCTTAGAAGCAATGCTGCTGCTGCTGCTAAGTCACTTCACTCGTGTCCAACTCTGTGTGACCCCATAAACAGCAGCCCACCAGGCTCCCCCATCCCTGGGATTCTCCAGGCAAGAATACGAGAGTGGGTTGCCATTTCCTTCTCCAATGCATGAAAGTGAAAAGTCAAAGGGAAGTCGCTCAGTCGTGTCTGACTCTTAGCGACCCCATGGACTGCAGCCTACCAGGCTCCTCCGTCCATGGGATTTTCAAGCAATACTGTATGGTAAAAGCCTAGAGTTGAAGCCAGATGAAGTAGATTCAAATCCCAAATTATCACACATTAGCTACTTATTAGTTCACCTTGGAGAGGTCAATCAGCCTCTCAATGCCTTCATTTCTTCATTTGAAAAATGGAAATAGAAACAGAAGCCACTCACCATGCAGATTAAATCAGTTAAAGTATATAGGTATCTTCCATGGTAAAGAATTCACCTGTTAATGCAGGAGACCTAAGAGGCACAGGTTCGATCCTTGGGTCAGGAAGATCCCCTGGAAGAGAGTATGGCAACCCACTCTGGTATTCTTGCCTCGAGAATTCCATGGACAGAGGAGCCTGGCAGGCTACAGTCTATAGCATCATAAAGAGTTGGACACGACTGAAGCGAGTTAGCACACAGCACACTAGCACTCATATGAAGGAACTTAGGAAAGGGCTAGGCATATGAGACAGAAACGAAGTTGAGCAGGAATATTAACTATTATCAGGAATAGTTGGCTTTCTGTTATGAATTTATTCTGTTTTTTCCCCTACACATGTTATGAATTATGTTACAGATCAAATGCACACAGCATATATATCTATGTTTGTATGTAAAGACAGAGGCCTTAGGACTGGTATTCTGTGATCTTCTGGTATGGCATGGATGTATACTATATGTTGATCAGCACTGAGACATTTTTCTTGTATTACAGTTGAATATACCTGTTGTCATGGAAATGTTTACCAAGTGGAACACTGTACTGAGCAAATCATTCAATAGAATGTAAACTGGGGTTCATCATGCTGTAGTAAGTTGAGAGAGGCATAAAGAAGAACTAGGTTCACATCAAAAGGAAGATTTATAGAACACACAAGACTTTAGCCTCATTATTTCATAGGAGAATTAGGTATAAGCAGCAAACAGTTCTATTTAAGCAATAACTATGCTTAAAAGCAGGCTTCTCAGGTAACTTAGTGGTAAACAATCCACCTGCCAAAGCAGGATACCCATTTGATCCCTAGTTCAGGAAGATCCCTCAAAAAAGAAATAGCAACCCACTCCAGTATTTCTACTCCATCTGGACCATTCTACATCCCTATCAATTATTTCTTTATTGTATCATTCTCAGTTGTGATTTATGTTCTTTGGCTATGTTCTTTGGCTAGTTTTATGTATTTTTAAAAATCACCTTATAGTAGGCAAAATAAGAGTGAGCAATGATCTTCACATCACAATCCCTGGAATCTGTGAATATGTTATGCTACAAGGCAAGGGGAGATTGAGGTTGTAGATGGATTAAGGTTGCTAATCAGCTGACCATGAGCTGCTGCTGCTGCTGCTAAGTCGCTTCAGTCATGTCCGACTCTGTGCGACCCCATAGATGGCAGCCCACCAGGCTCCCCCGTCCCTGGGATTCTCCAGGCAAGAACACTGGAGTGGGTTGCCATTTCCTTCTCCAATGCAGGAAAGTGAAAAGTGAAAGTGAAGTCATTCAGTAGTGTCCGACTCTTCGCGACCCCATGGACTGCAGCCTACCAAGCTCCTCCATCCGTGGGATATTCCAGGCAAGAGTACTGGAGTAGGGTGCCATTGCCTTCTCCGACCATGAGCTAGGGACTTTATTTTGGATTATCCAGTTTGGCCCGGTGTAATCAGAAGGGTCTCCGAGAATGAAAGACAGTGGGAAGAGTATAAGAATCAGATTGATTTAATGTGGAAACTCAATCTATCTTTGCTGACTTGGGAGGTGGAGGATAGAGGCCATGAGTGCTGACAGCCTCAAGAAAATAGAAAAAAAAAAAAAAAGGATCTTCCTCTCCAGGCTCCAGAAGGAATACAACCTTGCTGACACCCTAATTTAAGACCAATGAAACCCATACCAGATTTCTGCCTGTAGGATTTTAAGACAATAAAATAAAATTGTATTGTATTTAAGTCACCAAGTTTTCAGTACTTTATTACAATAGTAATGGGAAACTAATATAATATTAAAACATTTGGGGAACTTGATGATTTTGAAATAAAAACATAAACAAATATTCACTGAAAATGGTCAAAAAATATTCTAACAGCATATGTCTAAGTTCAAATTAAATCAGAATCCGTCAGTTCAGTTCAGTCACTCACTTGTGTCCGACTCTTTGCAACCCCATGGACTGCAGCACGCCAGCCCTCCCTGTCCATCTCCAACTCCCAGAGTCCACCCAAACCCATGTGCATTGAGTCAGTGATGCCATCCAACCATCTCATCCTGTGTCGTCCCCTTCTCCTGCCTTCAATCTTTCCCAGCATCAGGGTCTTTTCCAGTGAGTCCGTTTTTCACATCAGGTGGCCAAAGTATTGGAGTTTCAGCTTCACCATCAGTCCTTGCAACGAACATTCAGGATTGATTTCCTTTAGGAAATCAGAATAGGAAATTCCAAAATTACTTCAGAACTGAAGTTTCAGCTCATCATTTATTCACTTATATTTAAAATGGATAACAAATAAGGACCTACTGTCTAGCACAGGGAACTCTGCTCAATGTTATGTGGCAGCCTGGATGGGAGGGGTTTTGGGGGAGAACGGATACACATATACGTGTGGCCGAGTCCTTTTGCTGTCCACCTGAAACTCACAACGTTGTTAATCATCAATTTGTTGCTGCTCAGTCCCTAAGCCATGTTCAACTCTTTGCGACCCCCATAGACTGCAGCATGCCCAGCTCTTCTGTCCTCTACCATCTCCTGAAGCTTGCTCAAATTCATGTCCATCAAGTCAGTGATGCTATCTAACCATCTCATCCTCTGTCCCCTCTTTTCCATCTTTCCCTCAATCTTTTCCAGCATCAGGGGCTTTTCCAATGAATCCATTCTTCGCATCAGATGGACAAAGTATTGGAGCTTCAGCATCAGTCCTTCCATTAAATGTTCAGGGTTGATTTCCTTTAGGATTGACTAGTTTGATCTCCTTGCAATCCAAGGGACTCTCAAGAGTCTTCTCCAGCACCACAATTTGAAAGCATGAATTCTCTGATGCTCAGCCTACTTTATGGTCCAACTCTCACATCTGTACATGACTACCGGAAAAACCATAGCTTTGACTATATGGATCTTTGTCAGCAAAGTAATGTCTCTGCTTTTTAACATGCTGTCTAGGTTTGTCAGAACTTTCCTTCCAATGAGAAAGTGTCTTTTAATTTCATGGCTGCAGTATAATCAGTTATACTCAATAAAATACACAATACACAATAAAAAGTTTAATAAAAAAATCTTGCCAGTAACTTGAAAAAAAAGAGGGTTGATTATCCTAGAGATTTTATGGCCCCATCCATCCATTCACATTTTCATGTTCCATTATTCAAACTAGCAACAATCTCTAACTTGGAACACTGAAAAGCATATTTTTCTTTCATTGCTTTAGCAAAGTTTTCTGTATGGAAGTGCCTGGAAAACTTATTGCTGCTTCCTCTGCTATTAACACACACTTGCTCAAAGCCTTTAACACATTCTGCCATCTGTATGATTTCCTGTTCATTGTTTTAAGAAAGAGAAGGAAAAGAATAATTGTGACATTAATAGGGAAAAGATAAAGAAAGGAGATTTGACCTCCACACTGACACACTTTCAAAGCTGTTCTTCATGGAAGGTGAAAGGGAGGCATAGACGTTGGCTTGGAGCCCATGTTCTGGTCAGGTTCTAGAATGTGGGTGGCATTAGCTCTGGTGAGCCAAATCTATTCTCTAGGAAACAGAGATCCTCAGATTTGAGAAGCCCTGAGCTGGCATAGTTCACTGACTTTAAATTCAATACAAAAATGCAGTAAGAAAAATGTTAAAGGACACCTCTGTGGAAAATGCTAGAACCAAACTCATGGGATAGAACAGTATGGGCTGAATCTCTGATAAGACAGATACTCATTCCTATCAGAATCATCCTGGATTTCTCCCCCATGCTCCTGGATTTCTCAAAAACCTTCAGGCATGAGGGATGAGAAACTAGGTTTGCCACCCAATTTGGGTCTATTAATGTTGTTTGCCAGGTTGAAGACAGATTTGGGAGACGCTTCTCTGTAATTTTCAAGGAAAAAAAAATACAATAAGGCATTGTTCTTTGCACACCCTCACATGCACAGATTAATGGGATCACATGCCTACATCTACACAGCAACCAGGCCGAAAATAAAATTGGCCAGATTGAAAAATATAAAGATAACCACAATCATTTCAATCAGGATTTCAGATAACAGTAATAAAGTAAACATTTGCATGTAAAGCTTTCATGAGCTGTTCTGTTGGGATAAACACATAACCATTTATGAGTTTGTTCACCTGTGTACTGGTAGATAGCGATGGGGCACCATTTCATGTAGCCTCTGCAATGAATTCCAGGGATACACAGTCACAGGTACATGGTCCTAGATCTTGTGAGTCTAACCAGGGGACAGTTAGAGAAATTTTACATTATAGAGAGGTAAGTATTATTACAGAAATGTGCCCAGATAGTCATTATGGAAGCAGAGAAGCACAAGCTTATGTCACGAGGAAAGCTAGACATTCATTACTCTTTTCGCTGTCCAGTGTCTGTATTAGTTTGAGTTCCTTTAGATGCTGACCTTTAGGAAATGATTCAAGGGCAAGGTGATTATATAGGAAGTAAACGAAACATGCCTAGAAGGGAGTTGGATCAGAGAAAGGAAGGCAGTCAACAAATGCTATGTTATCAGGTCAACTCCTACAGTGAGACATGAGAGCATAATCCCACTTGGAAATTCTAGGAAATGGTATCAGATACACCTCTCCAACTCACTGGACATGAGCTTAAGCAAACTCTGGGAGACAGTAAAAGATAGGGGAGCCTGGCGTGCTACAGTTCATGGGGTTGCAAAGAGTCAGACATGACTTAGCAACTGAATACTAACACCACTTCTCATTGTCACCTTGCATAGATGGAGGGGCTTCCTATCAGTCACTGGCTGAAATTTCTTCACCCAAGACAACCAATTCCCCTCAGCACTTCCAGCCAGCACTGTGAAATGAGCAGAACCTTTTTTATTGGCTTTGGAAACAGCTTAAAACAAAGACAGTGGCAGGGCTTCCCTGGTGGCTCAGTGGTAAAGAACTCACCTGCCAATGCAGGAGATGCAGGTTCAGTCCCTGGGTTGGGAAGATCCCCTGGAGAAGGAAATGACAACCCTCTCCAGTGTTCTTGCCTGGGAAATCCCATGGACAGAGGAGCCTGGCGGGCTTCAGTCTATGAGGTTGTAAAAAGTCAGACACAACTTAGCCCCTAAACAACAATAACAAAGACAATAACAATAACAAATAACAAATAAATAACAATAACAAAGTGGCAACTGGATGTCACGGTCAGTCAGAGCACAGTGAAAAGGTAAGGTTCAAGGGATATGACTGATGAGTGAGGTGCCTACATTTTTTCCCTACAGCATCTGAACTACTTCCTGGGTTTGGACAATCCCCAGCTTCATGCTAGGAAACATAGAGTAGCCAGTACTATATAGAAACAGAATGTGAAATGCTCACTTCCCTTGCAGCTAGGGCACAGGTTATGAACCAGGCTCCACCAATCAGACATACTTGAATAATTTAAGTAGGAAGCTCAGTAAAACTCTCTCATTCAATCAGAGGTAATGGTACTGATTAATGCAAATCAAATTTCACATCAAGCAGATGGTTTTACCAAGTGTCTTCTTTCTCCTACCTTTTCTGCTGAACATACACACACAAGGCTAGCTACAAAATTCGTAGCTGCCATTGCAAGGTGAAAATAAAGCCTTATGTTCAAAAAGTAGAGAAAAGTGCTCTTAAAGGTACATATAAAACAGTTTTCCTGTCTTCTGTCCTCTTTTTCTCCTTGTTTCAACTTGCATGCTATTTTGTCTTTGCTATTTAATGTCATTCTCAATACCATCAAATTAATAATAGCAAATGAAGCAACTGACAAACAACTAATCTCGAGAATATACAAGCAACTCCTACAGCTCAACTCCAGAAACATAAATGACCCAATCAAAAAATGGGCCAAAGAACTAAATAGACATTTCTCCAAAGAAGACATCCAGATGGCTAAAAAACACATGAAAAGATGCTCAACATCACTCATTATCAGAGAAATGCAAATCAAAACCAATATGAGGTACCATTTCACACCAGTCAGAATGGCTGTGATCCAAAAGTCTACAAGTAATAAATGCTGGAGAGGGTGTGGAGAAAAGGGAACCCTCTTACACTGTTGGTGGGAATGCAAACTAGTACAGCCACTATGGAGAAGAGTGTGGAGATTCCTTAAAAAACTGGAAATAGAACTGCCTTATGATCCAGCAATCCCACTGCTGGGCATACACACTGAGGAAACCAGAAGGGAAAGAGACACGTGTACCCCAATGTTCATCGCAGCACTGTTTATAATAGCCAGGACATGGAAGCAACCTAGATGTCCATCAGCAGATGAATGGATAAGAAAGCTGTGGTACATATACACAATGGAGTATTACTCAGCCATTAAAAAGAATACATTTGAATCAGTTCTAATGAGGTGGATGAAACTGGAGCCTATTATACAGAGTGAAGTAAGCCAGAAAGAAAAACACCGATACAGTATACTAATGCATATATATGGAATTTAGAAAGATGGTAACAGTAACCCTGTGTACGAGACAGCAAAAGAGACACTTATGTATAGAACAGTCTTATGGACTCTGTGAGAGAGGGAGAGGGTGGGAAGATTTGGGAGAATGGCATTGAAACATGTAAAATATCATGTATGAAACGAGTTGCCAGTCCAGGTTCGATGCATGATACTGGATGCTTGGGCCTGGTGCACTGGGACGACCCAGAGGGATGGAATGGGGAGGGAGGAGGGAGGAGGGTTCAGGATGGGAACACATGTATACCTGTGGCGGATTCATTTTGATATTTGGCAAAACTAATACAATTATGTAAAGTTTAAAAATAAAATAAAATTAAAAAAAAATAAAATAAATAAATAAATACCATCAAATTAAAATATTAAATTTTAGCATAAATTTTACCATTCATATTTATATTGTGTTATGCTAGTTTTAAGTACAAATGGCACAGTATTTACCTTGTATGTAACAACACCAAAATGATAAAATTTGCATTCTGTGGCTCATCTGCAGAGGGTGCCCTGAGCTGGCCCAAAGAGACAAATCCATGCCAGAATCAGGGAATTTGTTGGGAGGAAGAGAGGCTCCCTCCAGTCACAGAGCCTTGAAATGAAGACCCTCAGAGGCACCCAGGGGTCCTGTCTTACCACGTGAGGTACTTGCACTCTGCCCAGACTTAGGACTGCCAGGATCCCCTTGCATCACCCTCAATCCACACACTGCCACCCAGGGAGGGGTATGGCCTAGGACAGGCTAGCCTGTCATCTTCTCTTCCCCCAGGCCTGTCACCACAAGCCACACAAATGGATGAAACCCAATGATTTTCTTAAATTGAAACATACTTGATTTACAACATCTTGTTAGTTTCAGGTCTACAGCAGAGCAATTTCAGTTCAGTTCAGCTGCTCAGTCGTGTCTGACTCTTTGTGACCCCATGAATTGTAGCACACCAGGCCTCCCTGTCCATCACCAACTCCCAGAGTGCATCGAGTTGGTGATGCCATCCAGCCATCTCATCCTCTGTCGTCCCCTTCTCCTCCTGCCCCCAATCCCTCTCAGCATCAGGGTCTTTTCCAATGAGTCAATTCTTGCATGAGGTGGCCAAAGTATTAGAGTTTCAGCTTTACCATCAGTCCTTCCAATGAACACCCAGGACTGATCTCCTTTAGAATGGACTGGTTGGATCTCCTTGCAGTCCAAGGGACTCTCAAGAGTCTTCTCCAACACCACAGTTCAAAAGCATCAATTCTTCGGTGCTCAGCCTTCTTCACAGTCCAACTCTCACATCCATACATGACCACTGGAAAAACCTTTGTTGGCAAAGTAATGTCTCTGCTTTTGAATATGCTATCTAGGTTGGTCATAACTTTCCTTCCAAGGAGTAAGCGTCTCTTAATATCATGGCAATTTAGTACATATATATATATTGTTTTCCAGATTGTTTTTCCTTATAGGTTATTACAAAATATTGAGTATAGTTCAATAGTAGTTCATGACTGTGCTCTATAGTAGGTCCTTGTTGTTCATCCATTTTACACAGTTGTTGCTGCTGTTGTATCATTAAGTCATGTCCTACTCTGTGATCCCATGGACTGCAGCACACCAGGCTTCCCTGTCCTTCACTATTTCTTGGAATTTGTTCAAACTCATGTCCATTTAGTCAGTGATGCCATCCAACCATCTCATCCTCTGTTGCCCCCTTCTCTTCCTGCTCTCAATCTTTCCGAGTAGTGATCCACAAACACAGAAAACAGGAGGGACAAATTAGGAGGATGGGATTAACATATGCAAACCCAGTGATCTTTAAACCTCACGCCAAGAGCACTAAGTACCTGGGTCCCAGGTGGACTGCATGCTGGTCTCTGCTGACAGATGGCCTCTGGCTGGCCATCCACCCAACACCCCATGATGCTGCCAGCCTGGATGTGCCAGGTGTCACCATTCCCAGCCCCAAGGTGTGGCAGGATGAACATCTCCACTCCTGACCCTTCCTGTGCTCATGTTCGGGCTCCTTCCAGGGGCAGGGGCACAACCCTTGTGGGGTGGTGGGGTGGCAGCAGGGAGGCAGAGGCTAAGTGGGCCTGGAGCACCAGGGGGTTGGGGGGCAAGCGGCAGAGAACCTCTCCTGGGGGAGGGAGGTGTGAGATGAGGCCCTATGTTCTTTCACTGTCTGATCAGACATCATTCATAAAATGTAAGTTAAAAGAGTTGTTAAGAAAATCAAGACAGCAATGGGAGAGCATTAAACCCCAAGTGTGCTGCCCTTCTGAGCACGGGCCTCTGTATTAATGTGCTGGACACACACCCTGGTTCTCTGCATACACATGACTCACTTGACCACAGGCAAGCTTCTTATTTTTTTTTAATTTTAGATCTAGCTGCATGGCATGCATGTCAAACCCATGCCCCCTGCAATGGAAGCACAGAGTCTTAACCACTGGACCACCAGGGAAGTCCCTAGGCAAGTTTCTTGAAAGAATAACTCATACTCTCTATCTACTCTTCTCCTCTCCCATTTATATCTCCAACCATTGCATTAGGTTTCCATCTCCAAAATAAGAAATGGATCAGGCATTGCAGGACCAAAAGCTTATACAGTTTTGAGGCCAACTTTAAGAAAACAGATTATAAAATATGACTGTTAGTTTAGGAATATGAAAGGGAATTTGCATTTGAGTGGACCTGACACGGAAACTCCCTTCCCTCATAGTAAATCCTCCTTTGCCCACAATTTCTCTCTAACCGCTCCCCCTCTTTTCCCTCCAATTGTCAAATCTAATGGATAAGTCTGCGTCTTACTTGACTTCTCCCCTGTAACTGATACGGATATCATTGACCATCTGTGCTTTGAAATCCTCCAGGTTGGTTTCTAAAACATCAATCTTCTGGTTAATACATTTGTCATCTTTCATTGGCTTTTCTCTTTTCAACTTCTTTCACCTGTGGTACCTGGACAACTTTTGATATAAATGTTTATTTTTAAAGGAACGACATTGCTTAAAACCATGATGATATATATGGAAGTACATTGTAACTTGTAAAGCACTATATAAATATGAAATGTTTATTATTATTAGGTGACTGATTCTATAATTTGTTTAGCAAACACTTATCTTGACTTTCCAAATGATCTTTTTATATCCTAAAAGAAATACACATTCAAGGGATTCATGCAAGCTGTAGAAATGACTTTATGATTTATACAGTATTTTTAGGTGTTTCCCATATTTTGTATTCTCCATTCCAAAATAAATAACACTGAAAAATTAAGGGAATGACATTTATTGTGTGTATCTCTCTGTTTTTCCCATTATATGAGTGAAATTTTTATTTTTATGGAAATTAGTTGCATGAAACTCAAGCAAAAGTACCTAAATGTGGCAGATATATTTCCCTAACCAGAAATTAATCTGTCCAAAAGAAAAAACAACCAGAACACAAGAGTTCTTTTTCCGTATCTGAGTTTGTCTTTTATGCAACACAAAATAACAACTTCATCTGGCTATAAAATATTTTTCTGCTGAAATTTTTGAGTAGTTTTGTCTCTGCATTAATAAAAATCAACCTATTCGAAGGCAGACATAACATAAATTGTTATCATCTTGTTTCAAAGTTAATAACAGTTTCAAAAACTATCTCCATCACAAAAAATCCATTTAGGTTTATGAAAGGTTTCACACAAGACCAAAAAAAAAAAAATGCTTCATGACTAAGATACTAATTACCAAAAAGAAAATGACAGTTTCCTATTTATCATGGTGATTTATTTTTTCTCTAAAGAGTGGGCTAGGGATTCATGATCTTTATATTTGTAAATCCATTATGATAATTGAGAAAGCAAGTTTTTGTGGCCAACATTCTTTTTAAATGAACATTAAGCCTCTCAAGAATGGAAAAGCAAGTTTTGTATGGCAAAATGTTCTTTTTAAAATTACCATTAAGTACTGACACTAAAACAGAAATACAGGTCAATGGAACAAGACAGAAAGTCTGGAGATAAACCCACCCACCTATGGTCAGCTAATCTATGACAAAGGAGGTAAGAATATACATTGAAGAAGAGATAGTCTCTTCAATAAGTGATGCTGTGAAAATAGGACAGCTTCATGTAAAAGAATGAAATTAGAATATTCTCTAACACCATAAACAAAAATAAAGTCAAAGTAGATTAAAGACCTAACTGTAAGGCCAGATACTATAAAACTCTAAGAGCAAAACATAGGCAGAACACCCTCTGACATAAATCACAGCAATGTCTTTTTTGATTCACCTCCTAGAGTAACTTGGAGAAGGCAGTGGCACCCCACTCCAGTACTCTTGCCTGGAAAATCCCATGGATGGAGGAGCCTGGTAGGCTGCAGTCCATGGGGTCTTCACTTTCATGCCATTTCCTTCTCCATGAAGGAAATGGCAACCCACTCCAGTACTCTTGCCTAGAAAATCCCATGGACGGAGGAGCCTGGAAGGCTGCAGTCCATGGGGTTGCTGAGGGTCGGACACAACTGAGCGACTTCACTTTCACTTTTCACTTTCATGCATTGGAGAAGGAAATGGCAACCCACTCCATTGTTCTTGCCTGGAGAATCCCAGGGACAGGGGAGCCTGGTGGGCTGCTATCTATGGGGTCACAAAGAGTCGGACATGACTGAAGTGACTTAGCAGTAGCAGAGTAAATAAAATAAAAAGAAAAAGAAACAAATGGGACCTAATCAAACTTTAAAATTTTACACAGCAAAGGAAGCTGTAAACAACACAAAAAGACAACCTATAGAATTGAAGAAAATATTTGCAAATTAATCAACAGATAAGCGGTTAATTTCCAAAACATACAAACAGCTCAAGCAGCTCAATCAAAAAAAAAAAAAAAAAAATCAACCCAATAGGAAAAAACAGGTGGAAGATTTAAATAGACATTTTTCCAAAGAAATCATACAGATGGCCCAAAAGCACATGAAAAAATGCTCAACATCACTAATTATTAGAGAAATGCAAATCAAAATAAAAATCAAAACACAAAAATACAATGAGGTTTCACCTCACATCAGTCAGCACGGCCATCAAAAGAAAATCTACGAACACTAAATGCTGGAGGGGGTCTGGAGAAAAGGGAATCCTCCTACACTGCCGGTAGGAATGTAAATAGGTACAACAATTATGGAGAACAGTATGGAAGTTCCTTAAGAAACTAAAAACAGAACTACCATATGATCCAGCAATTCCACTCCTGGGCATATTTCTGGAGAAAACCATAATTTGAAAAGACACACACACCCCAATGTTCACTAAAGCTCTATTTATAATAGCCAAGACATGGAAGTAATATAAATGCCCATAGGAGTAGATAAAGAAGATACAGTACAGATATACAATGGAATAGTACTCAGCCCTATAAAAGAATAATGCCATTTGAAGCAACATGACTGGGCCTAGAGACTGTGATACTGAATTAAGTTAGACAAAGACAAACATTATATTGTATCACTTTTATGTGAAATGCAAAAGCAATGGTACAAATGAACTTATTTATGAAACAAAAAGAGAGTCACAGATGCAGAAAACAAACTTATGGTTACCAGCAGGGAAAAGGAGGGGAGGAGGGGTAAATTGGGAGATGGGGATTGACATGTACACACTGCTGCTGCTGCTGCTGCTGCTGCTGCTGCTAACTCGCTTCAGTCGTGTCCGACTCTGTGCAACCCCATAGACAGCAGCCCACCAGACTCCCTGTCCCTGGGATTCTCCAGGCAAGAATAATGGAGTGGGTTGCCATTTCCTTCTCCAATCCATGAAAGTGAAAAGTGAAAGTGAAGTCGCTCAGTTGTGTCCAACTCTTAGCGACCCCATGGACTGCAGCCTACCAGACTCCTCCATCCATGGGATATTCCAGGCAAGAGTACTGGAGTGGGATGCCGTTGCCTTCTCCGATGTTCACACTACTATATATCAAATAGATAACTAGTAAGAACCTACTGTATAGCACAGAGCTGCTGCTGCTGCTGAGTCACTTCAGTTGTGTCTGACTCTGTGCGACCCCATAGACGGCAGCCCACCAGGATGCCCCGTCCCTGGGATTCTCCAGGCAAGAACGCTGGAGTGGGGTGCCATTGTCTTCTCTAATAGCACAGAGAGCTCTATTCAAAACTATGTAATGACTATACTGGGAAACGAATCTAAAAAAAAAAGAGTAGATATATGTATAACTGATTCACATTACTGTACACCTGAAACTAACACAACATTGTAAATCAACTCTTCTCCAATACATTTTTTAAAAAAATTACCAATAATCCTACTACTGTCTTTTATTACAGATTATGTTCAGAGTTTGGTTTGGTTTTTACATTAGGGAGAAAAATCTATGGGCTTCTCTAATAGTAAGTTTTTCAGAGATGCCTGTCTTCAATGCCTGTCCTGTTCATCTCTTACCCATAAAATAATGAATTATGTTTCCTTAATATTCATATAAGGGTGGTCACTTTCTTAATAAACTCAATGAGTTTGGGAACTCTATTACAGAAAAATAACAAACAAAAATTAATAGCACTGATATTTCTCTTAATATTTCAAATTATGTTTCTGGATTTCTTTAACAAGACTTTGGTTATGGAATAATGCCAACAGTGTTGCACTGGATTCTGCAAATGTCAGACTTTTCAAGCATTATTAACAAGTGAAGGACTTCCCTGGGGTTCAGTGGCTAAGACTCCATGTTCTCAGTGCAGTGGGTCTAGGTTTGATCCCTGGTCAGGGAACTAGATCCCACTTGTTGCAACTAAAAGTTCATATGCTTCAAGTAAAGGTCCCACATGTCGTAACAAAGATTGAAGATCTGTGTGCCACAGCTAATACCTGGTGCAGCCAAATTGAACCCATATCTCCTGCATCACAGGCAGATTCTTTACCAGCCGAGCCACAAGGGAAGGCCAAGAATACTGGAGTGAGTAGCCTACCCCTTCGCCAGCAGATCTTCCCGACCCAGGAATCAAACCAGGGTCTCCTGCACTGCAGGCAAATTCTTTATCAACTGAGCTATCAAGGAAACCCCAAAATGAAAGTGAAAGTTGCTCAGTCTTGTCCGACTCTTTGTGATCTGATGTACTATACAGTCCATGGAGTTCTCCAGGCCAAAATACTGGAGTGGGTAGCTTTCTCCCTTCTCCAGTGGATCTTCCCAACCAAGGAATCGAACCGTAATCTCCTGCATTGCAGGTGGATTGTTTATCCAACTGAGCTATCAGGGAAGCCCCACAGCCAAATAGATAAATCAATAAAAGTAAATTAAAAAAAAAAAAAAAAAAAAAGCACAAGTGTAGCTCCGGCACCTGCTGATGGGCATGGACATCTTAGCAAACTGCAAAAACCTCACTTCCCCAAAGGCTGGAACAATCTATGGGATTTGACTAGAATAAGTATGCACATTTAGTGGTCCCTCAACTGTAAACCTGCCAGTAAAATTGAAGCCATATCTGTAGCTGACATTAACAGTCAGAGCTCGAGAGGACTGGATACCTAGTTTTCCTGAGTTGCAGAATAGTACCTGGCTTCCAAACAAATACTTCAACCTTTTCAATAAAGAGCAAGAGCTGACCTTGTCATAAATGCCCTACACTAGAGAGAAGACTGACAAAAGTATCAGGGAAATTTTGTACAATATTTAACTGTTATCTTCTAGAAAAAAAGTAACATTTTAATTTTCCCAATCCATCAATTATTCAACAAATAATCATTGAGCCCCTATCATGTATAAGGTTAATTGTCCAGGCTTGAGTTCTCAGTTATATCCAACTCTCTTTGCAACTCTATGAACTATAGCCCTCCAGCCCCCACTGTCCTTGGGATTTTTCCAGGCAAGAATACTGGAGTGGGTTGCCATGCCCTCCTCCATGGGATCTTCCTGACCCAGGGATCAAACCAGCATCTCTTGTGTCTCCTGCATTAGCAGGCGGGTTCTTTACCACTAGCGCCACCTGGCAAGCCCCGTAAACCCTCACCTTCACACCAACTTGCTACTGACCTATCTTTTATAAGGAGAGTCCAGTCTACCATGTTAGATATTTGTCACAGAGGAGAAAGGATTTTAAAAGACCCAATTATTGTCCTCAAAAACTCATAAATTAGGGAGAGGAAGACAATTTGTAAGTTAGTTCTCTAGGTGAGGCAACATCAGCCTAATATATTCAATACAAAATAAGGTCCCAGTGACCTCAGTGCCCACCCTCAGCCAAAAACCTTTTTTTTGTTGTTGTTGTTTTACTTTTTGGTCACCTCACAGGCATGTGGGAATCGAATCCATGTCCCCTGCAGTGGAAGCATAGAATCTTAACCACTGGACAGCTAGGGAAGTCCCAATCCATTTTATTTTTGAAAATCCCATTTCTTCCACTAAAATTTTGGGAAAAAAATTGAAAAACTATAAATAAGGAAAAAGTTTGAGTGTCACATTAGACACATGTTGTGAAGAAGAAAAAAAATCAGATGTTTTACTTATAAATAATTTCATTGGGTTGGTGCTCATTTACTCACGGCCCTCTGCTTGTTGGTATAATAACAGGTATCTACCTTGAGAATATATATTTTTACAAAATATTTTGGCAATCTGCCTGACAGGCTGCAAAATTCCATACATAATTACATATATTATATTACAAATTATATGTTGAGAAATATCTCGATGAAAAAGTTACATGAAAGTCTCTGCACCTTTATCTTCCTTATCAATTTCATTTAAAATACCCAATACATCACAAGAGAAATGACTTTTCTAACTTGATAATATGAAAATTTAACTCTAGACCAAAGAGGTTAGATGTACTTTATTATTTCTGTTACTTAAAAAAGTTTCAAAAGCTGATACTTTTTTGATGAACTATAAAATGCAAGAAAAGGAAAGGCAGAAAGAGACACATCTTGTTTAATTTTGGACAATTGAAGAGAACTTTTGCGTTTAACTTCCATAGCATTTTTCCATTTAGAAGGAATGTATTTTAATGTACATTCTAGTCAACTTTACTTTAGATACCACTCACCCAAGGCACTAATTTTAACTCTCATTTGGATTATTTTCTAGCTTCATCCCAATGCTTCTCTCACGGCACATACTGAAATTTTTCTGCTCATGGGATGATTATCTACAAAATAGGACTTAGTCTCCAGCTGTCCTTTTCCCTGATGACCCCATAAAACAAAAATGTTAAGTGGTTTTATATGCCAAGGAGCCAGAAATTTGAAAATAGATAAAACATAACCTATTACTCTCAGTGAGTGGTGGAGACACACAAATAGCTGCATTAAAGCATGAAAAGAACTATATAGTAGAAGTATCTACAAGGTATTTAAAGAATATGAAAGATGCAATCAACCTGTCCCCATTTGGGGGTGTAAGGATTAGGGAACACCTCACACAAGATGCTGAGGAAGCTTAGCTTCTCCTTGAGCTCCGCTTAGGTTAAAGTTTTCCTGTCTAATCAACATGGCCATGTTAGGCAAAGAAAACCTGTGCCTGAAACCTCATGGTATTTTCAGGGCTTTTACAGTGGCTTAGTGCAAGTGGGCAAATTATAGTTCACAGGCCAAATCTGCCACCTGTTTTCACAAAGCCTGTAAGCTAAGAATGTGCTTTAAATTTTTAAATGCTGGGGGAAAAGTCAAAAGAATAATAAGAGCAGATGAAAATTACATGAAATTAAAATTTCAGTGTCCATAAATAAAGTTTTATGGGAATACATCCATGCCAGTTCTTTTGTGTATTGTCAATGACTGCTTTAGTGCTACAATGGCCGAGCTGAATAGTTGGGACAAAGCCCTTTTGTCCACAGAGCCTAAAATATTTACTATCTGGTTCTTTAGAGAAAGTGTGCCATGCCTTCCTTTATGAGACTTGAGCAGAAAGTCTGGAGGAAGTAGTGAGATGCAAGAGAAATAATGAGGGTTTTCCTTTCTTGATAGCATGAATGTGGAAATAGGTGATAAAGAGCTAGTGAAACAGGAAAGTTTTAAAGAGTATAGCAATAATGTTGGATTTACACTTGGGTAGTTTGAAGAACAAAACTAGAATCAAAAGGAATGGTTAGATGGCCAGTGCTGTGATGGTGAAGGTCTGGGCTAGAACAATTATAGTAGAATCAAAAGGGAATGTTTGGTTATCTAATATCAGCTATCACCTGACATGGGCATCCCTGGTGGCTCAGATGGTAAAGAATCTGCCTGCAATGTGGGAGACCTGGGTTTAATCCCTGGGTTGGGAAGATCCCCTGGAGGAGGGCATGGCAACCCACTCCCCTATTCTTGCCTGGAGAATCCCCATGGATAGAGGAACCTGGCGGGCTACAGTCCATAGTGTTGCAAAGAGTCGGAAATGACTGAATGACTACATAGCATAACACATCCCCTGACATAATTAATTATTTTTCATATGGTGGTGATAACATTGAAGAACCAAAGCTACCGAGGGTCAACCATGTAAAGAAGATTCAGGTTTAAAGATGAAGCAACCCACTGAAGAACACTGATTTTTCTCTACAGCTTATAAAAACATGATTTAAATAAAGACCCAAGGCAATGCAAAAAAATACCTTCTCCTTTTTCCAGGTTTATTATCTTCATCAATGAAATAAAATATTCACCCACTCCAGAGTAATATTTATCTAATTAATATTGGATTATGTGTAAATGTATGTCAGGTATCAGCCACACCTATATGGAGAATTAATAAAGCTTCATGATGATCTCAATATAAAGGGTGAAAGGAAGAGGAGACCTTAGCTTCTGATTTGCTTTCAGGATGATTTATGGTGCCATTAACCAAGACAAGGGCTAAACCTTTCCCCTTTTTTTATCTCTTAGGAAAACTATATAAATATATATACATATATATATTCATGTATTATTAATATATATAGTTTTATATATAAAAATTCACTTAAGTCCCAGATTCTGTCCCAAAGATGTTTACTCACATTTGATGTGTTCAAATGAGGAAGTACAGAATGCAAACAAGAAACAAAATAACAAAATCATTCATGTGAAACATCAAGATGGAGATGGGAAACCGTGGCACTTATTTGTCAGTGTGGAGAAGTGTGATTAGGGAATGCTTCAGGTGATTGAAATAGCATGTGCAGAAAGCCAAGGGATTCTGAAATACAAAAGATAGTCCATATATTGGGGGCTCACAGTTTGAGGTGGTGAATAGGAAAATAAGAATGGAAAGTTACTTGGGATCATAATGCACACAGACTTATCAAGCCAAAGAGTTTAAAAGTTTCTCCCGACAGCAATTGGAGTTGTTGAAAATGGAGAAGGTTTAAGCCATAAGCAACTTAATCAGAATTGAATTTGTAAAATATCACTCTGATTTTGGTTAAAGGCATACTGAGTAAAAGCAAGGCTTGAAACAGGATCGTTTTGGATTATAATTGGACTGTTTAATACATGGATGAGACCTTAGATCTGGCCTGAACTGAGGTAGGGGCAAAGAGGTGTGGGCAAGAGTGGGAATATTTGAGGTTGTTAAGGGTAGTGATCGATTGACGATGCAGTGAGAAAGTTTATAAAGCAAGCTGTCTGGGCACATCAGTATAAGGAGGGTCCTCACTGTAATGAGAAACTTAGAGGCTTAGAGGCAAAGATGAGTTTCGTTTTGGACAGGTCAAGTTCATACACAGGTATGAACTGAAAAGCTCTCTAGTCTAGCGAGGGAGATTTGGGTATCATTGGCAATTCACTCCAGTGTTCTTGCCTGGAGAATCTCGGGGATGGCAGAGTCTGGTGGGCCCCCATCTATATGGTCGCACAGAGTCAGACACGACTGAAGCGGCTTAGCAGCAGCAGCAGCAGCAGTACACAAAGGATGAGAGTGCAGGATGGGCCTAAATGTGATGACCCAGGAGGAATTTACAAGTAAGGAGACAAAGAGTAGGGTCAGGACCCTGGAAAGTACCTACTTTTAAGGAATGAGCCTTGGGAAGGAGACTTCAGGCTTAAGCAAACTTCTAGAATTCGCAGTCACCATGTTTCTCTTGTCAGCATAGTGATATGTGCCCTCCTCCTATTTAGAGAGAGGCATAGGGTCCCAGTGAGCTCCTCTATGGCTCACCTCTGGAGATGGGAAGAGTGTCCTGCCTCATCTTTGTGGCTGCCCTCGGCTTGCTCTACTGATGACCCTAACTACTCTCAGAACTTTTGTTTTCTCTGCACGAAGTATGGGTGGTCCCTGAGTTGGAAACTAGCTCTTAATGGTCTTTCCTACTGATTCAGTTCATATATCATATTTTATTACTATTTCTCTGGGTTCAGTTAGGGCAAACCCCAAGAGGCAGTTCAGTTCAGTTCAGTAGCTCAGTCGTGTCTGACTCTTTGCGACCCCATGAATCACAGCATGCCAGGTTTCCCTGTCCATCACCAACTCCCAGAGTTCACTCAGACTCATCTCCATCGAGTCAGTGACGCCATCCAGCCATCTCATCCTCTGTCGTCCCCTTCTCCTCCTGCCCCCAATCCCTCTCAGCATCAGAGTCTTTTCCAATGAGTCAACTCTTCGCATGAGGTGGCCAAAGTACTGGAGTTTCAGCTTTAGAAGACATCCCAGGGCTGATCTCCTTCAGAATGGACTGGTTGGATCCCCTTGCAGTCCAAGGGACTCTCAAGAGTCTTCTCCAACACTACAGTTCAAAAGCATCCATTCTTTGGCGCTCAGCCTTATTCACAGTCCAACTCTCACATCTGTACATGACCACAGGAAAAACCAAAGCCTTGACTAGATGGACCTTTGTTGGCAAAGTAATGTCTCTGCTTTTGAATATGCTATCTAGGTTGATCATAACTTTCCTTCCAAGGAGTAAGCGTCTTTTAATTTTATGGCTGCAGTTGCCATCTGCAGTGATTTTGGAACCCCAAAAAATAAAGTCTGACACTGTTTCCACTGTTTCCCCATCTATTTCCCACGAAGTGATGGGACTGGATGCCATGATCTTAGTTTTCTGAATGTTGAGCTTTAAGCCAACTTTTTCACTCTCCTCTTTCACTTTCATCAAGAGGCTTTCTAGTTCCTCTTCACTTTCTGCCATAAGGGTGGTGTCATCTGCATATCTGAGGTTATTGATATTTCTCCCAGCAATCTTGATTCCAGCTTGTGTTTCTTCCAGTCCAGCATTTCTCATGATGTACTCTGCAAATAAGTTAAATAAGCAGAGTGACAATATACAGCCTTGACGTACTCCTTTTCCTATTTGGAACCAGTCTGTTGTTCCATGTCCAGAGTGGCTCTTAATTCTCAGCTATCTTCAACTATCTTCTGCACCCTGCACTGGCCCAGTGGAATTAAAAAATATATGTATTTATTATTTCTTTGTCAGTAACAGGTCTTTGTTGCAGCATGCAGGATCTTCTTTTTATTTTATTTTATTTTTAAACTTTACATAATTGTATTAGTTTTGCCAAATATCAAAATGAATCTGCCACAGGATCTTCCATCTTCATTTTGGCGTGTGGAATCTTTTAGTTATGGCATGTGGGATCTAGTTCCCTGACCAGGGACTGAACCTGGACCCTTGCATTGAGAGCACAGTCTTAGCTACCAGACCACCAGGGAAGTCTCCAGTGAAATTTGCTGCTCTCTATTATGTCCCACAGGAATGAAAGATTTGAGGAAGTACTTCATCTCACCATCCTCACCACCTCTATTCTGCTAGAATGAAGTCAGTTTGCAATATTGTCTCTCACCAGAATTCCCATCTCCAAATCTACCTAGAACTGCTATTGACTCTCTTTCTACAAGCTTCCCCCTCTAAGAGGCGAGAGGATGGTATTAGAGCTCTTACATTGATCTAAAATGTTCTTTCTATTCTTAGCAGCGTTCTTCAGATCTCACCCCAATTCAGAATATGCTCCCTGAATAGTGGAAAACTATATTTTGTTGTTACACATTATTCTCTTTTCTGAGATTTTAGATATGGAACGCAATGCCCTGATTCAGCCAGACTTTATACTTGACATGCAAAGAAAAGTCCTTAACATTCCAAAGCACTTTTTCTTCTCAAGTGCTTGCCTCTTGCCATTCAGAGTCGCTTTTAAGATACTGCCTGCTATGGCCTTATCAAAAAAAAAATACATAATGAAAGTCAAAAACACTGGTTCTTCATTCTTCTTGGATTCTTTTCCTCTCTTTCTTGGGTAATAATTCTAAAGTCTTTTTTAAAACTACATATATTTACGTTAATTCAAAATGTCCAAACCAAAATATGTTAGAATCTATTTTAGAGTCTATAAAATTTTAAGATTCCAGTGGGTAAAGAATTTACCTGCAATGCAGGAGACTTAGGAGAAGTGGATTCAGTCCCTGGGTTGGAAAGAGTCCCTGGAGGAAGGCATGGCTACCTACTTCAATATTCCTGCCTGGAGAATCCAATGGACTGAGGAGCCTGGTAGGCTTAGTGTCCATAGAGCTGAATAAAGTTGGATACACTGAAGCAACTGACCATGCGGGCATGCACAAGCCTATGAACAAATGTTACTTACCTAGAACATAGATTGAGTCATTTACTGAGACAGGTTCATTTTGACAGTCACATAGTTAAGGCTCAAGACCATCCCCAAGGAAAAGAAATGCAAAAAAGGCAAAATGGTAGTCTGAGGAGGCCTTACCAATAGCTTTGAAAAGAAGAGAAGTAAAAAACAATGGAGAAAAGGAAAGATATACCCATTTGAATGCAGAGTTCCAAAGAATAGCAAGGAGAGACAAGAAAGCCTTCCTCAGTGATCAACGCAAAGAAATAGAGTAAAACATTACAAGGGGAAAGACCAGAGATCTCTTCAAGAAAATTAGAGATACCAAGGGAACATTTCACACAAAGATGGACATAATAAAGGACAGAAATGGTATGGACCTAACAGAAGCAGAAGACATTAAGAAGAGGTGGCAAGAATACACAGAAGAACTATACAAAAAAGATCTTCACCACCCAGATAATCATGATGGTGTGATCACTCACCTAGAGCCAGACATCCTGGAATATGAAGTCATGTGGACCTTAGGAAGTATGACTACAAACAAAGCTAGTGGAGGTGATGGAATTCCAGTTGAGCTAGCAGTTCTGTTCAGTTGTTCAGTCATGTCTGACTATTTGTGACCCCATGGACTGCAGCATGCCAGGCCTCCCTGTCCATCACCAACTCCCGGCATTTACACAAACTCATGTCCATTGAGTCAGAGCTATTTCAAATCCTAAAAGATGTTGCTATGAAAGTGCTACACTCAATATGCCAGCAAATTTGGAAAACTCAGCAGTGGTCACAGGACTGGAAAAGGTCAGTTTTCATTCCAATCCCAAAGAAAGGCAATGACAAAGAATGTTCAAACTACCACACAATTGCACTCATCTCACACGCTAGTAAAGTAATGCTCAAAATTCTCCAAGTCAGGCTTCAGCAATACGTGAACCATGAACTTCCAGATGTTCAAGCTGGTTTTAGAAAAGGCAGAGGAACCAGAGATTAAATTGCCAACATCTTCTGGATCATAGAAAAAGCAAGAGAGTTCCAGAAAAAAACATCTACTTCTGCATTATTGACTATGCTAAAGCCTTTGACTGTGTGGATCACAGCAAACTGAGGAAAATTATAGAAGCAACAGTTAGAACTGGACATGAAACAATGGACTTGTTTAAAATCAGGAAAGGAGTATGACAAGGCTGTATATTGTGACCTTGCTTACTTAATTTATATGCAGAGTACATCATGTTAAATGCCAGGCTGGATGAAGCACAAGCTAGAATCAAGATTGCCAGGAGAAACACCAATAACTTCCGATATGCAGCTGACACCACTCTTATGGTAGAAATCAAAGAGGAACTAAACAGCCTCTTGATGAAGTTGAAAGAGGAGAGTGAAAAAGCTGGCTTAAAGCTCAACATTCAGAAAACTAAGATCATGGCATCTTGTCCCATCACTTCATGGCAAATAGATGGGGAAACAATGGAAACAGGGACAGACTTTATTTTTGGGGGCTCCAAAGTCACTGCAGATGGTGACTGCAGCCATGAAATTAAAAGATGCTTGCTCCTTGGAAGAAAAGCTATGACCCATCTAGATAGCATATTAAAGAGCAGAGACATTACTTTGCCAACAAAGGTCTATCTAGTCAAAGCTATGGTTTTTCCAGTAGTCATGTATGGATGTGAGAGTTAGACTATAAAGAAAGCTGAGCACCGAAGAATTGGTGCTTTTGAATTATGATGTTGGAGAAGACTCTTGAGAGTCCCTTGGACTGCAAGGAGATCCAGCAATCCATCCTAAAGGAAATCAGTTCTGAATATTAATTGGAAGGACTGATGCTGAAGCTGAAATTTCAATACTTTGACCACCTGATGCAAAGAGCTGACTTATTGGAAAAGACCCTGATGCTGGAAAAGATTGAAGGCAGGAGGAGAAGGGGATGACAGAGAATAAGATGGTTGGATGGCATCACCAATTCAATGAACATGAGTTTGAGTAAACGCTGGGAGTTGGTGATGGACAGGGAGGCCTGGCGAGCTACAATCCATGGGGTCGCAAAGAGTCGGGCACGACTGAGTGACTGAACTGAACAGATATTCATGGCAACAAATAATTATGGTTTTAGACTTTCAATAAGAACTTTTGTACAGTGATAGAAAATGAACAGGATATAAAGAAGAGAGTAAAACAAATGTCTTTCTTATATAATGACACAGTGAATGATACAGTATTATAGAGTAAATTTTATCACAGTAGCTTTTTCAGCTTTGTCAGAAATCATGAAATTAAATAAATATTTCTGAAACCTTATTTTGTGCTTTATGAACAAATCCTACTTTTTTATGTCTATCTATATAAAAAATTAAGTAGGAAAGTAATACTTTTCTTTACAATAATTTAACTTTAATTCTAATAAGTTAGGAAAGTCCATTTTAACATTAATTTTAAGAACATTAATATATGGAGTTTTTTATTATTTCAAAATATGATTTTTATGTTAAAAAGGCTTCAGGGGAAAAGAAATCACAGAGACAGAAACACACATTAGATGATGTTTCAAAATATTAACCCTCTATACACTTTTACACAGAAAATATCTCATTCTTCTCATCCCTCAACCTGGTGAATTTTTCTTAATTTTAACCATTTTTTAAAATTGACATCCAATTAATTTACAATTTTGTGGTAATTTCATGTATATAGCAAAGTGACTCAGTTTTATATATATATATATATATATATATATATATATAATTCTTTTTAAAATTCTTTTCCATTATAGGTTATTATAAGATATTGAATATAATTCCAGATGCTACAAGTAGGTCCTTGTTATTTATTTTATATACAGTATTGTGTATATCAGTTCTTCGGTGCTCTGCCAAAGAATCAATGCCTTCGAACTGTGGTGATGGAGAAGACTCCTGAGAGTCCCCTGGACAGCAAGGCAATCAAACTAGTCAATCTTAAGGGAAATAAAACCTGAATACTCATTAGAAGGACTGATGCTGAAGCTGAAACTCCAGTATTTTGGTCATCTGATGTGAACAGCTAATTCATTGGAAAAGTCCCTGAAACTGGGAAAGAGTGAAGGCAGAAGGAGAAGAGGGCATCAGAGGATGAGCTGGCTGGATGGTATCACCAATGCAATGGACATGGACTTGGGCAAACTTCGGGAAATGGTGAGGGTCAGAGAGGGCTGGCGTGCCTCAGTCCATGGGTTCGCAAAGAGTTGGACATGACTGGGAGACTGAACAACAACAAAGTGTTGTTATATATATAATTACTAAGTGCTGTTGTTATATATTAATCCCCACTGAACCACTTGTTTGCAGTTCTAGAGTGCAATCTCCTTGAAAGTAGAGGGCATCTTATTTATTACTCCTGCCTCAGATGGTAAAGAATCTGCCTGCAGTGTGGGAAGACCTGGGTTAGATCCCTAGGTTGGGAAGATTCCAAGGAGGGCATCGCAACCCACTCCAATATTCTTGCCTGGAGAATCCCTATGGGCAGATGAGCCTGGTGGGCTGCAGTCCAAGGGGTTGCAAAGAGTCGAACACAACTGAGGGATGAAGCACAGCACGTCAATAATTAGCATGTTACCTAGAACAGTATGAATGCAATGAATAGTTGCTAAATAAGTACACGAATGAAGGCTGGTACCTCTTTACAGATAAAGAGACTGATGGCAAAGACATATGCCTACAAACATGTCTGCTATAAATCCAAAATTAAAATAACGAACATATAAAAATCTGTATAATTTTACGAAAAGATTTTGTCACTAGATTGAAAGCAAAAATTAATTTTTCTTTAAACATTCAGCTAAAGCTATACTCAAAATCAGAAAATAACTTACTGATTATAAATTGACAGTTTATTTAGACTAACATGAAATTTATTCAAAGTTATTATGGTAATATGGTCTTAAAACATTGAACTTCTCCAGAAATGTAGGTTTAAATTCTAGCTGTTTGACTTGGATGATTTATTAGATTTCTCTGAACCTAGATTTTTCTTTCCCCTGCTTTCTTTAACTTGCTCCTCCCCTGAAAAAAAACTGTAAAAATTAAATTTAGCCCTTAGAAAATAAAATTTAAAATTTTTAAGTCCTTAAAACAGAAAAGAAAGGAAAATTAAATGTGTATCCTGTTTGTGACATAATCACATGGAAACTGCTCACAGTAATTTCATTGCCTATTGAGATATAATTTAAGGATAAAAAATGTTAAAAAAAAAAAAAAGCCAGGATATTAAACTCTCTCCATTAATCATACTGCTGGCAATAGTGTTGGTAGTTGGCAGGCTATATTGTTACCCTGGAACAGTTATATATGGATTGTGGAATAAACTAATTGAGTAATTATGTGACATTCTAGTTATATTCATGACGTGATTGTGAACCAGAATTCTTAATTCTTGTTGGGAGAGAGGAACAAAAGAGGTACATATAGAAGACATTAGGCAAAAATAAAATAAAAATTAAAAAATAAAAAACACTGTACAAGCAACTCCTACAGCTCAACTCCAGAAAAATAAATGACCCAATCAAAAAATGGGCCAAAGAACTAAATAGACATTTCTCCAAAGAAGACATACAGATGGCTAACAAACACATGAAAAGATGCTCAACATCACTCATTATCAGAGAAATGCAAATCAAAACCACTATGAGGTACCATTTCACACCAGTCAGAATGGCTGCGATCCAAAAGTCTACAAATAATAAATGCTGGAGAGAGTGTGGAGAAAAGGGAACCCTCTTACACTGTTGGTGGGAATGCAAACTAGTACAGCCACTATGGAGAACAGTGTGGAGATTCCTTAAAAAAACTGGAAATAGAACTGCCTTATGATCCAGCAATCCCACTGCTGGGCATACACACTGAGGAAACCAGAAGGGAAAGAGACACGTGTACCCCAATGTTCATCGCAGCACTGTTTATAATAGCCAGGACATGGAAGCAACCTAGATGTCCATCAGCAGATGAATGGATAAGAAAGCTATGGTACATATACACAATGGAGTATTACTCAGCCATTAAAAAGAATACATTTGAATCAGTTCTAATGAGGTGGATGAAACTGGAGCCTATTATACAGAGTGAAGTAAGCCAGAAAGAAAAACACCAATACAGTATACTAACGCATATATATGGAATTTAGAAAGATGGTAACAATAACCCTATGTACGAGACAGCAAAAGAGACACTGATGTATAGAACAGTCTTATGGACTCTGGGAGAGGGAGAGGGTGGGAAGATTTGGGAGAATGGCATTGAAACATGTAAAATATCATGTATGAAACGAGTTGCCAGTCCAGGTTCGATGCACGATACTGGATGCTTGGGGCTGGTGCACTGGGACGACCCAGAGGGATGGTATGGGGACAGAGGAGGGAGGAGGGTTCAGGATGGGGAACACATGTATACCTGTGGTGGATTCATTTTGATATTTGGCAAAACTAATACAATTATGTAAAGTTTAAAAATAAAATAAAATTAAAAAAAAACACACTGTAGTCCTGATATTGAATTAAATATCAATAGAATTCATGATTACTTATACTTACTTGTTCATGTTAATATCTATCTACACTTGTATATCAGAGAAGGCAATGGCAACCCACTCCACTACTCTTGCCTGGAAAATCCCATGGATGGAGGAATCTGGTAGGCTACAGTCCATGGGGTTGCTAAGAGTCAGACATGACTGAGCGACTTCACTTTCACTTTTCACTTTCATGAATTGGAGAAGGAAATGACAACCCACTCCAGTGTTCTTGCCTGGAGAATCCCAGGGACAGGGGAGCCTGGTGGGCTGCCGTCTATGGGGTCGCACGGAGTCAGACACGACTGAAGCAACATAGCAGCAGTAGCACACTTGTATGTATAGTTTTGTGTGTGTATGTATTTCTTCACTTTATTAGTTAAAACAGTTGAAAACAATGATGAACCCAATAGCAATGAACATCTTTAGCACCCAGATTGCGGTCTCCAAGTACATCCCTCACTAAAAGAAAACATCCTTAGAGATATGCTAATTCCAAATTTGCAGTAGGCAAAATATAAATCTGAATCATCTTGCTGTGTCAGTTAACAAGGAAGCTATAAACAGATACTAAAGTCATGTCAATAGAACTTAGGGTTCAGCTTAACAAGGTGCAAACTGGCTAAATATGGGTTATGTTTAGCTTTAAAAATAATAGTTACTGTGAATGGAGAAAACAAGTATGGTTAAGTTCATGAGTTCATAAAGGGGTTAAAACAAAAACAAAACCCTAACCAGTCACCTTTGGAGAATGATGAAAAATCAATTCATTATCTTGAACATTGAAAGGTAAAGGGAACACACCAAGCATTTATTCTGTGCATGCTATGGAACTATACTGCTGGGCAAAACCAAATAAAGGAGGACAAGAATAAATTTGCGTAAAAGTATTCCAAGTAAAAAAGATCAGAAAAAATTATAGTTCGATATTTCTTGAATGGCACCATTTTCTAAGCCCCCAGTTGGACTTAGGCAGCAAGTGTTAATGATTACTGACATCACCAAAAGAGAAATAGCCAGACATTAGTAATTCCTGATGGGAGAATTCACTGTCTTGGCAAGGCAATTCAACCAGAATCTGCTCAAACCTCTAGAGTTACCTTTAATTTATAGGAAATTCACAATACAGAGCAATATGTTAAAATAATTCTACAAGGACATAATATATACAATCCAGACTACAGGAAAGTCTAGAGATAAATGTCAACCAATCCCCAAAATATAATCTATTTAAATCCTGATTCAAATAACTGGGAAAATAAAAATATAAAAGCTATCATGATGGCTATGAATAATTAAATAGTGGGTTAGGACAAAGACTTAAGTTTCTATTTTCCTTATGCTACAAAATATATGCCCACCGAAGGAAAATGCAATTTTGGACAGAGTAGTAATTAGCATGGTCAGTATAAACCACATCCCTAAAAAAATATAGTTTTTCTCTTACACTGCCTGTGGAATCATTTTATTAGTTATGATAATTTATGTTTTTAATCTTTTCAGTTAATATACCCAGAGGCAATGAAACTGAAGCAGCTAAGAAGGCAGAAATGAATATAATATTATGCATAAATCCAAAAGCATTAAAAAGCAACTCTATTCTTTGGTTTCTGCAATCAAGTAGGTCAAAATGCTTGATGTTTCCCTGGTGACTCTGATGGTAAAGAATCTGCCTGCAATGCAGGAGATGCGAGTTCGATCTCTGGGTTGGGAAGATCCACTGGAGGAGGGCATGGCAACCCACTCCAGTATTCTTGCCTGAGAAATCCCATGGACAGAGGAGCCTGGCAGGCTACCGTCCATGGGGTCACAAAGAGTAGGACAAGCCTAAGTGACTAACACAATAGAAGTAGTGGTCTATTTTCTTACATGTCTAGGAAATCATCTTCCTGAATATGGTACTCTCACAAATCTTATGGCTTCAAATTGAGAGGTTTCAATTTTCCAATAACTTATTTAATTAAAAATAAATATTTCACATGATGTGTGACTTACTCTTTTTTTCTTGGTCTGTAGTGAGAAATGGCACCCCACTCCAGTACTCTTGCCTGGAAAATCCCATGGATGGAGGAGCCTGGGAGGCTGCGGTCCATGGGGTCGCTGAGGGTCGGACACGACTGAACGACTTCACTTTCACTTGTCACTTTCATGCATTGGAGAAGGAAATGGCAACCCACTCCAGTGTTCTTGCCTGGAGAATCCCAGGGACGGGGAAGCTGGTGGGCTGCCGTCTATGGGGTCGCACAGAGTCGGACACTACTGAAGTGACTTAGCAGCAGCAGTGAGAAATACCATTAGATGTCTCCCCTGCTTTAAGGCTCAGATGCTTCTAGCTTCACCAGACAATGCTAGCAAAAGCTTCCAGGTTTCCAGTTCTGAGCCTCTGGATATCTTAGGTAAAGGTAATATCTTTTTGATTCTGAGTTATCAAGCCAATTTACACTTCTCTATTTTAAAGCTGTCCTTTGTTACTAGAAGCAAAAATAGCCATTATTTTCCTACCAGAACACTGTTTTGATGCAGGAAGTAAGTATATACATCAAAAAGATACTAAGCTCCTTTTTTATCTTGTTCTATAAGAAATAACAGTTCATAGCCATACCCATGCACAATCTTCACCTGACTTGAAATCATCCTTAATTTTGTTTGTGCCACTCAAATACTTTCATGCTGAGAGCACGGCAAATTATAATCTTTATTGGATAATTAAGTAATTTAAGTAAAAGTGAAGTCGCTCAGTCGTGTCCAACTCTTTGTGACTCCATGGACTGTAGCCTACCAGGCTCCTCCATCCATGGGATTTTCCAGGCAAGAATACTGGAGTGGGGTGCCATTTCCTTCTCCAGGGGATCTTCCTGACCAGGGATTGAACCCAGGTCTCCCGCATTGCGGGTAGACATCTTCCCGTCTGAGCCACCAGGGAAGTGTTTCTCCTAATGTCAGACTAGCTAACTCTTCTGAAGTCTACTGCAATAATAACTCATTTAAACAAGTAAACCACTTTTTTTTTTTCACATTTCAAAGGATCCACTTAAAATAATTTTCTTTTTCTAGGACTCAAAGACAATGTTATTATGGTCCCCTTTTAGACAGCAGAATTAAAATTCTGCAGTGTGACCATTTCCCCAGTTATAAAATGTATGAATAGCTAAAATTTCTCTTAATGAAATATAACCCATCTTTTAAACTCATTATTATTTACTAAGACTTCACCACTTCAGTGAATTTTTAATTATTTTTGAAGCTATTAATAAAAATGAATGAAGACATTTAACAGGGATGACTAATCAAATATTTAAAGCCCACATAACTTCTAAGTAGAAAAATCATAATTCATTAAAATCATGACAGGTTTTGGCACATACTACAGGTTCAAAAAATATATTTTGAGTGAATACATGAATAAATATTGTGGCCATTATTGCACTGTATATAATGAGTTTTATACATAGTATGTTTAGCCATCCATACTGTGAACTCCAGGAGGGCAAGAAAAATGTTTGATTGCTAAAACAACATCTGGGATGCAACAGATAATAAATATTGAAGGAACAAAAATGAGCAAGTCTCACTGAAGAAAAAAATTATCCATTCATGTTGCTTAGACATAATCTTATAGTCAATGCTACCTTTGACTTTATAATTAACTTTGATATGATGACACGACTGAGCAACTGAACTGAACTGAACTTGATATGATGAGATGCAATGATTATTTTATACATTCAATATTTTAATCAAAGATACACTGTGGCTGTTATATTACCTTTAGATGTTTTTTGCTGCTGCTGCTGCTGCTAAGTCACTTCAGTCGTGTCCGACTCTGTGTGACCCCATAGATGGCAGCCCACCAGGCTCCCCAATCCCTGGGATTCTCCAGGCAAGAACACTGGAATGGGTTGCCATTTACTTCTCCAATGCATGAAAGTGAAAAGTGAAAGTGCCGTAGCTCAGTCGTGTCCGACTCTTAGCGACCCCATGGACTGCAGCCTACCAGGCTCCTCCGTCCATGGGATTTTCCAGGCAAGAGTACTGGAGTGGGGCGCCATTGCCTTCTCCGTAGATGTTTTTTTAATTTATTCCTAATCTTCAATACTATTAGAGAGACAAGGAAAATGATATAATTATACACAGAATAGCTTGTGGATGTTCCAGGTGGATGTAGTTGTGTATTTATTTCAGATTTCATAAATGCTGCCCAAATGTACCGATTCTCTAAGACTTTCAGTATTGGAGATACCCACAGCAGAGATCAATGCAGAAAAGCCCATTCGGGTGAGCTTCTGTTTCAGGTGTGGTAGTAGGCAATTGATGCTTTGAGCTGAATGAATAATATGGTGAAACAGTGAATTAATGATGAGGCAAGCAAGAAGCACAGAGTTAAGACAGAGTTTGAAAAGGTAGTAGTCCGTGTGCCCAAGAGGCAAGGATGGGAGTTATGTTACAGGAATGCAGGTGTAAAACATATGTAGGGAGCTACTTTAGTGTAGCTTGTTAAGACAAGTTGGGGTGATGACATTAAAGAAGCAGACAATTTGTGGATTCTAACATTCAACAAATGTTGACACAATGTCAAGTACTGGGAACATAAGGTCAATAAACAGAGGTCCAAATAATCAACTGGCTTATGATCCAGCAACCAAATCTTGAAACTTGTAAATAAGTTAACTACCACAATCTACTATGGATACTATAATAGATTTCTAAATAGACCAGAGGATAGGACACAAGGTAGGGAATGTGAATTATTCCTAGATTGGGGGGAAATTGAAAGGGAAGACTTCCTACTTCAAACCCAGTGGAATAAACAAATAAGTGAACAATTAAGATACAGTGTATTGATAGTAAGTGCTGCCACAGAAGTATCCCAGGATGAGTCTAATAACACGATTACTAAGCCAGCCTCTGATACTAGGCTATAAAGCAGAACATATAGATGTGACTAAGAAAAATATGGATATTTTTTAGTCCAAAATTAATTTACAAAATTATCAAAAATGTATGCCATAGACTCCTTCATCATATCCTTGAGCTTCATCCCAGGTCTAAATGTCACCCCACCCCTGAGCCCTGGTCTGAGATAGGGAAACATGGGGATGGATTGAGTCTGGGATTTAATGACAGATACAGAAGAGGTTAAATGCTTTGGCTTCTAGGGGTTTTGTTATCATAGAAAGGTACTTGGTCTTTGTCCCTGGTTTCTGGTACAGTCTCTAAAACCCTTGGAATTTCCGGAGTAATAAGGGTGGTAGAAGTATCTTTTTGACTCTTGGCAGGCCCTAAGGTAGCCTTTGGCTAATCACCAAAAGACCAAGCCTTGATCTTTAAGGAGGTTAAAACTTTCAGGCCCCAGCATCTAGGGAGGTGACAGGGACTGAATATTGACTTAATTGCCAGTGGGTAATAATTTAATCAACCATGACTATGTAACAAAACCTACTATATATATATATATATATATATATATATAATCCTACACAATGGTGCTCAGAGAGCTACAGAGTTGGCAAACACACCTAGGTGTTGAGAGGATGGCACACTCCAAATCCACAGAGACAGAGGACACATCCAGAACTTGCTCAGGACACATCCAGAACTTGTCCGAGATGTCTCTCTCTTTTTTTTTTTTTTTTTCTGCTTTTTTTTTTAAATTTTATTTTATTTTTAAACTTTACATAATTGTATTAGTTTTGCCAAATATCAAAATGAATCCGCCACAGGTATACATGTGTTCCCCATCCTGAACCCTCCTCCCTCCTCCCTCCCCATTCCATCCCTCTGGATGGAGATGTCTCTTTATCTGGCTGTTCACTTGTATTCTCTATAATACACCAGGAAATGTAAGTTAAGCACCTTTGTAAGTTCTGTGAACTATTTTAGCAACTTATTGAAATGGAGGGAATCGCCAGTTGACAGCTGCTCAGTCAGAAGGATGTAAGCCCAAGGTTTAAAACCGGTCTCTCAATTGGGGGCAGTCGGTGGAATTGAACCCTTAAACTTGTGGGAGCTGATACTCCAGGCAGTGTCTTCCTGATCAAACTGAACTGAATTGTAGGACACACAGTTGGTGTACAGAGAATGAGAAAATTAGTTGTTGGTGTTGGAAAAGTCGGAATGTCAAATGTCTAAGATAGTCAAAATATCAGGCACCAGAAAGATTTTTGGTGAGCTGAGTCCTGAAGGCTGACTCAGATTTTGGCCAATTGAGGAGGTCAAGGAAATGGAAGAAAGCTGTCACGGTCAGAAGGACCAGATAGGTAATGATGCAGGAATTCGAGAGAATGTGACTTGTCCTAATCTGGATGCTGGCATATGGGAAGCCAAGCCAGGAACCCAGAAAAGATGAAGTTGAAAGACAATCAGAGCTGGAATGAACAGGGTTCTGTGTTGTATTCTCAGTTAAATACAAATATCATCTTGAACACTCCTGGAGGATTGTAAAGAAGCAAGTTGAATGACTATACAAATGTTAATGCAAGACTAAAATTCCATTTCTTTGTCAGGCCTTTATTTATTGTACACATTTATTGTGGCTCCCTAGCTACAACTGTCATCACGGGTTTCCAAGGATTTTGGAAATACTCAGCTGCCATCTGAGATCCCTGAAAGATTCTGCATTGTCTTTAGGTAAAACCTGCATCCTTCAACTTATCAGTACGAGATCCTCACTAGAGTTTCTTCCCTGTAGAAGATGCTATGTGCTCTCTACATGGAACTTGGTTCACAAGAAAAAGGATATATTAGTCCTCTTTTGGGGGGGAGGGTTGGCTCAAGGAAAACAAGGGGCTTCCTGGGTGGTTCAGTGGTAAAGAATCTGCTTGCCAATGCAGGAGATGTGGGTTCAATCCCTGGGTTGGGAAGATCTCCTAGAGAAGGAAATGGCAACTCACTGCAGTATTCTTGCCTGGGAAATCCCATGGAGAGAGGAGCCTGGGGGGTACAATCCATAGGGTATTGAAGGGTTGGACACAACTGAGAGACTGAGCACACAAGGAAAACAAATCCATACCAGACCCTCCCTTGGTTTAGCGATTTTGATCATGCACTTGAATACATGTAGCTTTCACAGTTGAAATTGAAGAGCACATATATACTCACTTAGTCTGGTAATTTATCAGATATGAGATGGAAGGCCAGCTGAGATCTTGAATTTCCCAATCCTTAAATCTCCCAACAGCTTCTGTTAAGACTATGCTTCTGGGTTACTAAGAACAATGTGTCATTCAGAGAATATACTCACACTAGAGTAGTTCTCAAAGTCTGGTACAGAGCTCTTGGGAGTCCTTGAAAGGATTCAGTGGGTCCTCAAGGTCAAAACTATTTTCTAGTAACACTAGTAGTTTGTCTTTCACCATGTTATCTGCACTGGTGACACAGAGCAACAGTTGGTAAAGCTACCACTGCCTCAGAACTAATCAAGGCAGGGGCAGCAAACCAGACCAGCCATCACTGTAGTTTTCACTTGCAATGAAAATGGAAAAGGCCATGTTCCTGTAAGAATGCCCTTGATTGTGAAGTCAAAAATATTAAAATATGATTATGCTCAATCATGAGTACACAGCGTTTTAATATTCTAGATGACTCAATGAGAGGCACCCATAGAGAACTCTTGCTACCTCCCAAAGTATGATGAAGAAACGGAGCAGGACCCTACGGTCCTTGCTCCTCATGTCCTGTGCCTGCCTTTGGTCTGTGGAAAACTTTAGCCGAAGAGTAAGTTTAATCAGAGACCCTAGAACATGCAGAAACAAAGGAAACAGTCAAAGGAGACCAAATAATAATAGTTTAATCATTAAACAAAGTCAATGACCTTTAGTTTCTCCTCAAGGCCTGTAGAGTCTTCCCTAGTGGCTTAGTGGTAAAGAACTCACCTGCCAATACAGGAGATGTGGGTTAAATCCCTGGGTTGGGAAGATCCCCTGGAGAAGGAAATGGCAACCCACTTCAGTATTCTTGTCTGGAAAATCTCATAGACAGAGGAGCTTGGCGGGCTACAGTCCATGGGCTTGCAGAAGAGTCAGACATGACTTAGCAACTAAAATAACAACAACAATAACAACAGCAAAGGCTATAGATAGGATTTTGAGCCATATCCTGTAAGCTGTCTTATAGATACTGTAATCCCCACCAAGTGGAAGAAGTTAATGACATGATGATCAGACTGTAGCCATGACATAAACTGCCACATTTCTGAGAACTGGCCGCAAGAAATGGTAACAAATCAACTCTGGAATGGAAGATTAACTGTACCTAAAACAACCAAGATGATGCTGGTGAGACCACCAATGATCAATTTCAAGATGACTGTCAGAGCTGACTATGTGGTTTCTGCATGTAGCCCCTTCCCTCAACCTATAAAGTTCTTGCCCTCTGACTGTCAAGGGAGGTGGGAAGACTTGGCCTTTGGACCACCCTGCACACCACCCCCCAGTTGCACACATTCATAAAGCAAACTTTCCTTTCAACCAATCTGGCCTCTTTATTGGCTTTTGACCAGTGAGCAACTGGAACTCCATTTTCAGTAACAATACTAATTGCAAGGAGATGCCCTTCGAGTGTCTGGAGCTGAGCTGACCTGGGAGACAGAGGGAACCGAGCTGTCATGTGTCAGAATAGCGCATCAAAGCAACAAGCCAAAAATGAAAGAGTTAACCACTTACCGAGAGACGGTGTAAGCAAGAGCCTAAACCAGGAGGAAACACCAACTCCCCCTGTTCTGCTTTTCCTGTGGAAAGGCTCACCAGTCAGGTGGACCAGCAGGAAAGAGGGCTCAGGGTGAGGCTGTGAGTGGAAAAGTACTGGTACTGAGTCAGAGCAGGGTGGGGAGTGTCTCCAAGGGTTTCTCCTCCTCCCCTATAAGTACAGGCACCTGAGGAAGACCTCTGCCCAAGGCCTCAGAGAAAAGAGACCTAGAAATGAAGGCACCTGGGCTAAAAAAGGAAATATCGTTCAAAAAGCATGAGAGACAGGGGAACATGAGTTCTCGACACAACTCTGCTCAGGGTCCAGTGACTGCCTGTTGACTAAAGGGTGGTGTGGGCAGGGCAGGAGCCCCCATGAGCCTGCCAGGCAAAGCCTTTACAACGGCCTCTGGTTAGGCCTGAAAAAAATCACATACGAGTTTTTCATCAGGAGCCTGACTCATGAAGGATGTCACAGGGAAAAGTAATTGAGTTGCAAGCTGAACAGGCTCCTTTGTCACGAGGCACCATTTTTATCTGAAAAAAAGAACTGACAAACTGTGGTTATTGAAACTGAGGTATTTGGCAGACATTTTCTCAAAAATGAACAAAGTGAGCCTGTCACTTCAAGGAAAACAACTGAGATTATTTGTTGCCAAAGACAGAATGTAAGCTGCCAAAGAAAAATTAGAATTCTGGAGCACTGGCATTCACCAAGATGGGCTTGGCCACTTCATGATAACTGCAGACTTTTGGGAATGAGTTCAGTGGTGATGCTAATGATTGTAGGTATTATGGCTTGAAGGGCATCTCTCAAAAAAGGTAGGTTGAAGTCCTTACCTCCAGGACCTCAGAATGTGGCTTTGTTTGGAAATAGTATCTTTACAGAAATATTAAAAATCAAGTTTAAATGAGGCCATTTAGTCCAATAAGACTGGCGTCTTTATAAAAAGGGGGACTTTAGACCCAGAGACTGAGATACATGGAGGGAAGATAACATGAAAATACACAGAGAGGACATCTGGAAGACATATGACCGGAATGATTGGAATGATGAAAGATTGCCAGCATACCACCAGAGGCAGAAAGGCAAGACAAGATTCCCCTATAGGTTTCAGAGGAATTTCTGACTTCTAGCCTCCAGACCTATCAGATAATAAGTTTCTGTGTTTAATTCACTCAGTTTGTGATACTCTGTTATGGTATCTTGGGAAACTAACGCAGCAATTTTGTCCTCCAAATGTTGACACAATATGAAATGTGTCATATGTAAAATAAAATATGCCAACATTTGGAATATTGGTATCCTAAGGTGAATTAGTATTTTCCAAATATCACATGTAAAGTTAAGAAATCATACATGGGTACAAGATTCATTATAGGTGTTTTGTTTTGTTTTGTTTTACTTTACAATATTGTATTGGTTTTGCCATACTTCAACATGAATCCGCCATGGGTGTACACGTGTTCCCCATCCTGAACCCCCCTCTCACCTCCCTCCCCGTACCATCCCTCTGGGTCATCCCAGTGCACCAGCCCCAAGCATCCTGTATCCTGCATTGAACCTGGACTGGCGATTCGTTTCTTATATGATATTATACATGTTTCAATGCTATTCTCCTAAATCATCCCACCCTCTCCCTTTCCCACAGAGTCCAAAAGACTGTTCTATACATCTGTGTCTCTTTTGCTGTTTCCCATACAGGGTTACCGTTGCCATCTTTCTAAATTCCATATATATGCGTCAGTATACTGTATTGGGGTTTTTCTTTCTGGCTTACTTCACTCTGTATAATAGGCTCCAGTTTCATCCACCTCATTAGAACTGATTCAAATGGATTCTTTTTAATGGCTGAGTAATACTCCATTGTGTATATGTACCACAGCTTTCTTATCCATTCATCTACTGATAGACATGTGGCAGAGTACCTTAATATGGTTTGATATAACATATCACAACCAAGCTTCAAAAACTACCACTTGTTAACTTTTGGTATTGTATCAAAAAAGAATATTGACAATTATCTTTAAAAGCTATTAAAATATTTCTCCCTTTTGAACTACATGTCTAAGTGAGGTCACATTTTCTTTATATACTTCAAATAAAACAACATATTTCAACAGATAGTTTGTAAAATCAGACATAAGAATTGTCTTATATTGAGCCAAACATTAAAGATATTTGTAAAAATGTACAATAACATCTTTCTCACTATTTTATTTTGAAAAATACATAGTTTCAGGTAAAAATATGCTAGTTGTGTTAATGTAATAACTTGGGGGTTTTGATGTATTAATACCTTTAAGCTTCTTCAGTTTTGATTTCTAATACAGCAAACATTGATATATTGAACATAAATAAAAGCTTTGGGAGTTCTCAATAATTTTTAAGAGTGTAAAGGTGTGTGTTCATGCATGCCAAGTCTCTTCAGTCATGTATGACTCTGTGTGACTCTAGGCACTGTTGCCCGGCAGGCTCCTCTATCCATGGGATTCTCCAGGCAAGAACACAGGAGTGGGTTGTCATGCCCTTCTCCAGGGGATCTTCTCGACCCAGGGATTGAACTCACTTCTCTTATGTCTCCTGTATTTTGGCAGGAAGATTCTTTATCACTAGTGCCACCTGGGAAGCCCATGTAAAGGGGTGTAGAAACTGCTTTTCAGCAAATATCTCATTGTTATGATTCTCTGGTTTGAGTACCCAGACCCTGTCTAACGTCCCAACCCTGTATACTGAGTTAGGCCAGTTGTAAGCCTATGGATTCCCCTCCTTCTTCTTTCTTGGATCAGTTGTGTTTTCAGATTCTTCTGCTCATTGAATGGAGATGGACATACAGCCCCATTTACTGCATGTGCCACGTGGGAGACTCATCTTCAGACAGAAAGCCAAGCCCAGATGGAAAGAGCACTGCTCTTTCCCATGAAAATTCCAACACCAGCATACAGTGGGTGCCCAGGGACTTTCAGAGCTTTTTCTGACCACAGAGGAAGGGAAGGACTCTAGGGGCCCTTCCCTCACCACCACCAACAGTGAATGAGATAGAAGTTCCCAGGATCCATCCTAAGAGATTCTAAAGGTCTGACTTAAACTCCCAAATCGGTATTTTCAACAGGCAGGTCAAAAGTTTCTGAAACTGGTAGTCCCTGGACCACATGTAAAAAACAATGCCAATGTGTGTATTTCCAACTGTGACCAAGTATGAGGGGAAGGTACAGGGGAGCTCAGTGCTAAAGCCAAGGTAATTATCGAGAGTAACAGATCTATTACATCCAGAAAGAATACTTGCCTCACGATTTTACACAGATCAAGAGAGACAAGTGCAAGATGCCAGCAGGTCATAACAATTGATCTAGTTAACTCTGAGGGGAGGAAAAGATAGATTTGTCAGTCTGGGGTCCAAGCTGGGAGAGTGGGCCCTTGACACAGACTCACCTGGAAAATAAAACTGATGCAAAATGAATGTCAATTACCCAGTTCCTAAAGGCCTGTCCATCTTTCACTACTTTTTTAAACAATCATTTGCTCTGTTACACTTCCATCAAATGCCCATGCCAGTAACATCAGAGTGCCTTTTAGACTCTCGAGAAATACAGAAGTTATTGACCTATTCAGTGAAATACAATCCTTGTTTCTCTTCACAAAGACACTGAATGACCATGCAATTTTCCAACTGAAGTTGGAAAATGACTAACACCATAGCGGGTCCCCATATATTAATTTGTGTGACTGATTTCTAGAAAAGGTTGGGAATATCAATATCACATGTGTGTGTGTGCATGTGTGTGTGTGTGTGTGTGTGTGTGTGTGCATGCTCAGTCATGTCTGACTCTTCTGCGATAGCCTGGACTGTAGCCCACCAGGCTCCTCTGTCTGTAGGATTTCCCAGGCAAGAATACTGGAGAGGGTTACCATTTCCTACTTCAGAGGATCTTGCCGACCCAGGGATCAAACCTGTCTCTCTTTTGTCTTCTGCATTGGCAAGAAGATTATTTACCAATTGTGCCACCTAGAAAGCCCCATTATCACCTGGAGTATGTTTAAATATCACAATGACCTTATCACAAATAAGCAAATTAGCGTTTTGCTTTGTAAATCAGCCTTTTGGGTCAGCTTACTGTCCTACTCTTTCAGACTCCAGTGGAAAATCCTTTCTGCTTCTAGGATCTACCCTCCACCTCTAGACTCTATTCAACTCTAAGAATCAGATTTATCTTTCTAAATTAAAGTTGAGGGCTTCCCTGGTGGTTCAGTGGTAAAGAATCTGCCTGCCAATGCAGGAGACAAGAGTTCAATCCCTGGTCCAGGAAGAGCCCTCATTCCACGGAGCAACTAGGCCCGTGTGCCACAACTACTGAAGCTATGCCCTAGAGCCTGGGAGCCACAACTACTGAAGCCCGTGAGTTCTAGAAGCCCATATTCTGCAGCAAGAGAAGCCACCTCAATGAGAAGTCTGCACACCACAACTAGCGAGTGGCCCCTACTTGCTGCAACTAGAGAAAAACCCGCACAGCAATGAAGACCCATCACAGCCAAAAATACATAAATAAAATTATTTAAAAAAACTTAAAGTCGATTTCAAGGTTCTTTACACTGCATTGCTGCTACTGCTAAGTCACTTCAGTCGTGTCTGACTCTGTGTGACCCCATAGATGGCAGCCCACCAGGCTCTGCCATTCCTGGGATTCTCCAGGCAAGAACACTGGAGTGGGTTGCCATTTCCTTCTCCAGTGCATGAAAGTGAAAAGTAAAAGTGAAGTCGCTCAGTCATGTCTGACTCTTCGAGACCCCATGGACTGCAGCCTACCAGGCTCCTCCATCCATGGGATTTTCCAGGCAAGAGTACTGGAGTGGCGTGCCACTGCCTTCTCCCTGTGCATTGCTACCACCCTGCTTTTCTTTATTGAGCACCTTCTATATGTTGGGCATTCTCTCAGTTGGTTTCTACCTATTGTAGCTTCTCCTTACCACAAAACCATCATCTTTGCTTTGAAGAAACTGGAGTTCAAAGAGCGTAAGCACATCTCTGCAGATAAAGAAGTTATTATGCACCTAAGCTAGAACTCTTGCCCAGTTAGAGGCTCTGGCCCCTACGCCCATATTCTAGCCCCTCTCCCAGCCTGAGGATGCTTGGATAAATTGATAGTAACGGGTTTTTAAATCATAATGGCTGAGGTCAGTGCCCTTGGCTGGTCACCTCTGAAACCCACAGCTGGTCATGTCTATTTCCTACAGTAATACGATGGGATTCTACTGGAAAACACACTGAATGAAGCACTTAGCAGCAGCAGCAGCAGCAGGTCTAGCTAATTTGGCTTCTCTGAAGTCCTGTTAAACCTCTGAGTGGAGTCAGAACTCTTCAAATGGTGCCAAAGATAGCTCTGTGTCAAACCACTGAATCACGTAGCACAATAAAAATAAGAATGACTAATACTTTTTGGTCTCTGTCACGTACTCTGCCAAACAACAAAAAATAGAAATGTTCCTCAAAATGTCACTTTAGGAAGGGTTCAGAAATAGTTCCTACAGTGTATGGGTAAACATTACTTCAGATTCTGAGGACTGCTGCTCACACAAAGATGAACCTGAAAATCTTACTGTTTTCAAAGCTTTAAGATTCGGTCATCTAACATGCTGTGCCTTTTGAGAAAAAAATCCAAACACCAAGCTTGAGGAATTTAAATGATTAGAACAAAAAACATTTTTCAATGTGCTTTCTACTGTTGAACTGGATTTTTAAAAATAAATTGAAAATTCTGTCACCTGTCTAATGCACTTGCTTCCTTTTTTGAAGAAGAAGAAGAAGGTTTATAGTAAAAACAAATAACAACAAAATAAAACATGTATGACCTTAGTAAGTGGACTCCTAGATTATTCAAAATCACTGAAGCTGTCCCATATTAACATTCTTCAAGCCAGAGCACTCAAGAGTAATGAGTCTCTTTATATCTATTACCTAATCAATAAGAAATAAAACTTCCAGCACTAACAAATTGCCATCTCAGCAAAGAGATTTATTTGGCTTGGATTGTATTTCCTCATTAGTAAAGTAAATGCAAGAAGGTCTGATTTATCTGGATTTTTCCCCCTACTGAACAAAAAGTAATTTGGTGAACCTAGAGTTTTATTTTTCATTGTATTGTATTTTTTAATTAAAACTGGCCAGTGGAACTTCTCTAGTCCCAAATCATATATGTATTAAATCTCAAGGAATCCTAAAGCAAGTAGAGTGAATTTCATTTTTAGCAAACAGCAAGGCATTAAAATCAATAAATGGGCTGATGATGTAATTAATATGCTAGAGGCCTTTAATGGAAAAAAGGAAGATTTAGTATTAACAGCCATTACTTCTCTCATTTAAAGAAATTTCTAAGCTTGTATTTTACTAAATAAACTATGCAATCGGGACCATTGAACAGTAGTTGTGTTTTCATTATAGTTAATTAGTCTGTTTATTTTGGGTATGATTATCATTAATTTAGAGATTTGGATGCTGCTCTCTGCACAGCTTCTGTATATAACTCATAACCAAGAATACAACCACTGGCATGGCAAGCCACTCCAGGAAGACTTTTATTATTTTTTTTTTCTATTGCATACTTTTAATTCACAATATCGTTCAGTAGCTAACATGTGTTTACATGCGTGCTATCTCACTTCCGTCCTGTCTGGCTCTTTGCTACCCTATAGACCATAGCCCTGGAGAAGGCAGTGGCCACCCACTCCAGTACTCTTGCCTGGAAAATCCCATGGACAGAGGAGCCTGGTAGGTTGCAGTCCATGGGATAGCTAAGAGTCGGACACAACTGAGTGACTTCACTTTCACTTTTCACTTTCATGCATTGGAGAAGGAAATGGCAACCCACTCCAGTGTTCTTGCCTGGAGAATCCCAGGGACTGGGGAGCCTGGTAGGCTGCTGTCTATGGGGTCACGCAGAGTCGGACACAACTGAAGCAACTTAGCAGCAGCAGCCGCAGACCATAGCCCGCTAGTCTCCTCTGTCCATGGGATTCTCCAGGCAAGAATTACTGGAGTTGGTTGCTATGCCCTCCTCCAGGGGATCTCCCCAACCCAGGGATAGAACCTGAGTCTCCTGCATTGGCAGGTGGGTTCTTTACCACTGGCGCCACCTGAGAACCCCCTGTAGCTAATATAGGGTAAGTTTATTCAGGACTTTGCCAGAGATCAGATTCTCCTGTAGTCACCTCCATCAACTCCTATATGACTATTCCCTAAAGATGGCAAGAATAGAGGCATTTAAAATATTTTTCCATTTATTTTGCATTCAAAATATACTCAGTTGTTTCAATACTTATAAATCAAAATATAATAGGTTTAAAGCAACTGTGAGACCCTGCAAGCTGGTGGGGTATGCTGAGACAACTTCAACTAGAACCCTGGTGTGAAGGAGATTACAGACTTGTGGAGGAGACAAGTTTTCTACCCAAATGCCCTGAGGTCATAGTAATTCCTCTATATCCTTTGGGGTAGAGGCAGACCTGGATCTACCATGTACATGGAAAAATCATAGTCATAGGAACTTGGGCAAATCACCTGCCTCTCAATCTCTCAAATTTCTAATCTATAAAATAATTAATGTGCTACACATTGTTTTGACAATGGAATGACATGATATACATTAAAAATTCTAGTGTAGAGCCTTGCAAATAATAGGTGTTAAAGAAGAAACCTATTTTCCCCCCTCCTTCATACAAGGTTCACCTCACTCCAAAGTTCAAATATGAATTCAGTGTAGAATACATGTTCAGGTCAGCTCCTTCATCCTCAAAGGAGTCCCATGAACTTAGATGGGGACAAAAATATATTGTATTTTCACAAGTTAATTTCAGTTGGAGAACCCAAATTTAACATTTCATTCAATGATACTGTAGGCAGAAAGCCACAGTGGTATTTGCAGTACCTATGACAGTAATCCAAGTCTATGCCCCAACTAGTAACGCTGAAGAAGCTGAAGTTGAATGGTTCTATGAAGACCTACAAGACCTTTTAGAACTAACACCCAAAAAAGATGTCCTTTTCATTATAGGGGACTGGAATGCAAAAGTAGGAAGTCAAGAAACACCTGGAGTAATGGGCAAATTTGGCCTTGGAATACGGAATGAGGCAGGGCAAAGGCTAATAGAGTTTTGCCAAGAAAATGCCCTGGTCATAGCAAACACCCTCTTCCAACAACACAAGAGAAGACTCTATACATGGACATCGCCAGATGGTCAACACCAAAATCAGATTGATTATATTCTTTGCAGCCAAACATGGAGAAGCTCTATACAGTCAGCAAAAACAAGACCAGGAGCTGACTGTGGCTCAGATCATGAACTCCTTATTGCCAAATTCAGACTTAAATTGAAGAAAGTAGGGAAAACCACTAGACCATTCAGGTATGACCTAAATCAAATCCCTTATGATTATACAGTGGAAGTGAGAAATAGATTTAAGGGCCTAGATCTGATAGATAGAGTGCCTGATGAATTATGGAATGAGGTTCGTGACATTGTACAGGAGACAGGGATCAAGACCATTCCCATAGAAAAGAAATGCAAAACAGCAAAATGGCTGTCTGGGGAGGCCTTACAAATAGCTGTGAAAAGAAGAGAAGCGAAAAGCAAAGGAGAAAAGGAAAGATATAAACATCTGAATGCAGAGTTCCAAAGAATAGCAAGAAGAGATAAGAAAGCCTTCTTCAGCAATCAATGCAAAGAAATAGGGAAAACAACAGAATGGGAAGGACTAGGGATCTCTTCAAGAAAATCAGAGATACCAAAGGAACACTTCATGCAAAGATGGGCTCAATAAAGGACAGAAATGGTATGGACCTAAGAGAAGCAGAAGATATTAAGAAGAGATGGCAAGAATACACAGAAGAACTGTACAAAAAAGATCTTCATGACCCATGTAATCACGATGGTGTAATCACTGACCTAGAGCCAGACATCCTGGAATGTGAAGTCAAGTGGGCCTTAGAAAGCATCACTACGAACAAAGGTAGTGGAGGTGATGGAATTCCAGTTGAGCTATTCCAAATCCTGAAAGATGATGCTGTGAAAGTGCTGCACTCAATATGCCAGCACATTTGGAAAACTCAGCAGTGGCCACAGGACTGGAAAAAGTCAGTTTTCATTCCAATCCCAAAGAAAGGCAATGACAAAGAATGCTCAAACTACCACACAATTGCACTTATCTCACACGCTAGTAAAGTAATGCTCAAAATTCTCCAAGCCTGGCTTCAGCAATATGTGAACCGTGAACTTCCTGATGTTCAAGCTGGTTTTAGAAAAGGCAGAGGAACCAGAGATCAAATTGCCAAAATCTGCTGGATCATCAAAAAAGCAAGAGAGTTCCAGAAAAACATCTCTTTCTGCTTTATGGACTATGCCAAAGCCTTTGACTGTGTGGATCACAATAAACTGTGGAAAATTCTTCAAGAGATGGGAATACCAGGCCACCTGATCTGCCTCTTGAGAAATTTGTATGCAGGTCAGGAAGCAACAGTTAGAACTGGACATGGAACAAAAGACTGGTTCCAGATAGGAAAAGGAGTTCGTCAAGGCTGTATATTGTCACCCTGTTTATTTAACTTATATGCAGAGTACATCATGAGAAATGCTGGACTGGAAGAAACACAAACTGGAATCAAGATTGCCGGGAGAAATATCAATAACTTCAGATATGCAGATGACACCACCCTTATGGCAGAAAGTGAAGAGGAACTCAAAAGCCTCTTGATGAAAGTGAAAGTGGAGGGTGAAAAAGTTGGCTTAAAGCTCAACATTCAGAAAATGAAGATCATGGCATCTGGTCCCATCACTTCGTGGGAAATAGATGGGGAAACAGGGGAAACAGTGTCAGACTTTATTTTTCTGGGCTCCAAAATCACTGCAAATGGTGATTGCAGCCATGAAATTAAAAGATGCTTATTCCTTGGAAGGAAAGTTATGACCAACCTAGATAGCATATTCAAAAGCAGGGACATAATTTTGCCAACAAAGGTTCGTCTAGTCAAGGCTATGGTTTTTCCTGTGGCCGTGTATGGATGTGAGAGTTGGACTGTAAAGAAGGCTGAGCGCTGAAGAATGGATGCCTTTGAATTGTGGTGTTGGAGAAGACTCTTGAGAGTCCCTTGGACTGCAAGGAGATCCAACCAGTCCATTCTGAAGGAGATCAGCCCTGGGATTTCTTTGGAAGGAATGATGTGAAAGCTGAAATCCAGTACTTTGGCCACCTCATGTGAAGAGTTGACTCATTGGAAAAGACTGATGCTGGGAGGGATAGGGGGCAGGAGGAGAAGGGGATGACAGAGGATGAGATGGCTGGATGGCATCACTGACTCGATGGACGTGAGTCTCAGTGAACTCTGGGAGTTGGTGATGGACAGGGAGGCCTGGCGTGCTGCGATTCATGGGGTTGCAAAGAGTGGGACACGTCTGAGCGACTGATCTGATCTGAATGATGACTTTATCATCAATATAAATCACACATATTTTATTACATAATCCTGTTGCTAATTCTTAAAATATTACTTTTGTTTATCATTAGTTTGAAGTTAACCAGGTTATTGGACTCAATGTTAGGTCTTTTTATTTAATGTGTTCATCAAGAAGTACATACAGAACCACAACAAAAAATTTTAGACATCTCTTGGTAACTGTTTTTCAATATTATTGATTCATTTTATAATCCTTTATACTTTATTTTATGCATTTAAAAGCATTATTCTCATGAGGAGGTGGTCGAAGATGGCAATATAGGAAGATCCTGAACTCATCTCCTCCCATGGACACACAGAATCTACTACATTGGAACACACAGAACGATTCCCTCAGATAAAGACCTGAAAACTAATTGAAAAACCACTTCACATACAGTGAGAAAAGGGCTGTATCAGTGTGGGTGTGAAAGGCTGAGATGTGGTCTTGCCCACAGCCAGGAGAGATCTCACAAACCCAGAGCTTTCTCTGAGGAGTGAGGGTTTGTAGCCCACCCCAGCTTTTAAGACTAGGACCTGAGAGACAAGGCTGCAAAACGCCTGGCTTTTAAAACCACAGAGGCTTCCACTAGACCCAAGGCTGGTACTGGAGGGCGTTCTGGAAGGGCGTGAGTGCAGACTTTCTTGCTCCAGGTCGCAGCAGTTTGAAAATTTCCCAGACTACAGAGAAAGGAGACTGATTTGCTCATTGTAAAGTGTCTCCTGGGGGGACAGAGGAACTGGTGGATGCCATCTTTGTGCTTTCCCTCTGCCATGCTCCACATGCCAGTATTTCATGAGCTTTTATATATGTCTGATAGCCTGTTTTTGTTTTTGTTTTTGTATCAGGTGTCCCAGTTTTTGCAGCAGCATCCCAGGGGATACCCCTTGAGTGCCTGGCTCTGGTGGCCAGGGGAACTTGTGTTCCTGGATCCCATGGGAATGTAACAATCGTAGACAGTTCTCGGCTGACTACCACCCCCAGGGCACTTCACAGAGAACAGATTGAAACACACTCCCAGTCTTTCTGAAACTTAGCAGAACCCTATAGGGCTCTCTCAAGCTCAAAGGCCCCTCCATGTCTCCTGCCTCTTGTCTGTAGAAAAGCTGGATTCTCCCAGGCCTCTCTGTGTCACAAAAGAGCAGGCTCAAGGAGTGAATGATTTAGGACAGCAGAGTCACAGAATCTTTGGTGCTTTCCCCAAGGACATAGGTAACAGTGTCTGATGCACACTCCTGAGTTGTTTTATAGATATTATAACTGCTGCTGCTGCTAAGTTGCTTCAGTTGTGTCCGACTCTGTGCGACCCCATAGACAGCAGCCCACCAGGCTCCCCTGTCCCTGGGATTCTCCAGCCAAGAACACTGGAGTGGGTTACCATTTCCTTCTCCAGTGCATGAAAGTGAAAAGTGAAAGTGAAGTTGCTCAGTTGTGTCCGACTCCTAGCAACCCCATGGACTGCAGCCTACATTATAACTGCAACAGAAGGGAAAAGCTAACTGCATGATGAGCAGACTATAGCCATGACAGGAGCTGTTCCAACTTGAATAGTACTGAATCTATTGCTAGCACAATTCCAAGAACTGGCCTCAAGAGCATGGAATTAACCCCATTACTCATAATAATCTGTATCTGTGGGCATCAAGATGACTATGATTTGTTCTACCCATGTAAGTAAACAGGCAACAACCATCAGCAAGAGATGCTGCAAACTCACGTAGACATCTCCCACTCTGAGAATAGGGAGCCCTATGTTGATATGAGGCAGTTATAGAATATAGACCTTTGCCACACCTTGAGTGCCAAAATCTGTTATGAAACTCAGGTTTGGCTGCTTGTCTCTAGAGTACTGGCTTTCAAGCAGTGAGAAGTCAAATCTGAGTTTGGTAACATTTCTAAGGAAACCTATTTGCTTCTTCAGGAAGTTTGGCCCAAGGGTGGGATCCTGGTCTGGTACACGTCTAGAGGCCTACAGAGGTGCTTTCAGGGAATGGACGCCCGTGGACGCCATCTTTGTGTTCTCCTCTGTCTCACTCCAGCTTGCCAAGATCTCCTTTCCTCTGTCTCACTCCAGCTTGCCAAGATCTCCCACAAAGGAGCTTACACCTTTGTCTGATTCTTGCAGTTGCTACAAGAGGACAATTCTACATCACCTAGCTCGGAAGGCTGGTGGGGCTTCTGCCCATGGGTCCAACAAGACTACAGCCAATGGAGAAAAAGTTCTTAAATAGCTATCACCCCAGGGCACAGCAAGAGGCAACAGATTCAGGAGGTCAGTCTCCCCTATGAAAGGGGCCTAATTAGGTTAGCATGATAGTATAGCCTGATGTAGGCTTCAAATTGAATACTTATCCAAGGGTTGACTGCAAACCTTTCCAGGGACCTTGGAAAGTGAGTACTATTTTCAAGCTCTCCCTCTACTGCCCCCAGAGAGTCAGTATATTTGGGGGAGAAGCTCTCACATGTGTCTGATGCCCCATTTTTTGGGGGTCTGGTGCCACAGTTTTTGTGACTGTCCCATAGGGGATTCTGTGGGCCAGGAGGATTACATTCTTGGATCCCATAGGACTGTAACAATAAGACAGACAGTCTTAGCAGCCTACCACTCTCAGGGCACTGTACAGAGGGCATATTGAAACACACCCTGTTTTTCTGTGAAAGACGCCTGTTTTTTTGTCCTGAAGTTTCAGCCTGAGGGGAAGGCTTCAAGATTGCTTCACACCTTAGAGGCGACAGAGATGCTCTCAGGGAATGTAGGTCAGGGGATGCCATCTTCGCACTCTCCCTCTGTTTCTCTGTAGCTTGCCACTACTTTTCAGAAAGACATGCATTCATGTGGAGCCTTGATTTTTGCAACTGCCCCATAGGGAATACCTCCAGATCACCTAGTCTGGAGGTCAGCAGGATTTACAAATGCTATCCCACAAGATTGCATATATTTGCATACTTTAAAAGCTGCTGCCTGAGGGTCTGGCTTTCAGTCAGCCTGAAATTAGGTGCTGATGAGATTCCCCCCCTTGAAACACCGACAGGTCTTGGCATACCATCAACAACTAGAGCTATTAAAAATAAAATCAGGCTAATAAGTAAATATTCTTGGATAATCATAAAGTTTGAGTGACAACCAAGAGCTCGGACAAGGTTGAATGACAAGGTTCAATTCCTACCTGAGGCCACTCCTTTAAGACTGAGACAAGTAGTGTTGTGACTAATGCATAGCAATAAACTCAGAAAATCAAGCAAAATGAGGCAGAGGAATACATTTCAAGCAAAAGAACAAGACAAAACTCAGGGGGAAAAAGGCGGTAAGTACCTGATAAAGAGTTTAAAATAATGGCCATAAATTCGCTCCTAAATTGGGAGAAGAATAAACACAGTGAGAACTTCAACAAAAAGATAGAAATATAAGACAGTATGAAAAAGAAGATGAAGAATACAATAACAATACTGAAAAACAGTCTAGAAGGGTTCAACAACAGACTTGATGAAGCAGAGGAAAGGATCAGAGAAATCAAAGACAGGGCAATGGAACTCAACAGAGCAACAAAAAGAAAGTTTTAAGTAAAGACAGCTTAAGGACTTGCGGGGAACATCAAGCAGACCAATATTCTGGGGTCCTAGAAGGACAAGATAGAGAGAGAGAGAAAAGGGCAGAAAATTTATTTGAAGAAATAATGGCTCAAAACTTCTCTAACCTATGGAAAGAGACATTCAGATCTACGAAGCTCAGGGAGTTCTAAATAAAACGAACCCAAACAGACTCACGTCAAGATATGTTAAAATTAAAATGTAAAAAGTCAAAGAGAGAATCTTAAAAGCAGCAAGAGAAAAACAACTTGTTTTGTACAAGGGAACCACCATAAGACTACCAGCAGATTTTTCAATGAAAATTTAACAAGAAATGTTAAAGGGTCTTCTTCAAGTTGAAAGAAAAAAAGGTTGCTAATCGGTAATAAGAAAATATATGAAAATATAACTGTCACTACTAAATGTATATGCATAGTAAATGTAGTGGGTTTATCATGTAAGAAGCTGGTATGAAATTAAAAGAAAAATAGTAAAAATAACTATAACTACAATGATGAATTAGTTAAGAGATACACAAAATAAAAAAGTTATAAAAATGTGAAATAAAAAATATAAAACAAGGCAGAGGGAATGAAAATACAGAGTTTCAGGATGTGACTAAACTTGTTATTATCAACATAAAATAGACTGTTATAAATATAGGTTGCTATATGCAGGCCTCATGGCAACCACACAGCAAAAGTTTATAGTAGATACACAAAAGAGAAAGGGAAAGGAATCTAAATATCACAGTAAAGAAAGTCATCAAATCACAAAGAAGAAAGAAAGAGAAGGAGAAAGAAACAGAGAAACTACAAAACAGCCAGAAAATAAAGAACAAAATGGCAGTAGGTACAAATCTATCAATATTTACTTCCAAAAAAAAAAAATGGACAAAATTCTCCAATCAAAAGACACAGAGTATAAAATATCATGTATGAAACGAGTTGCCAGTCCAGGTTCGATGCACGATACTGGATGCTTGGGGCTGGTGCACTGGGATGACCCAGAGGGATGGAATGGGGAGGGAGGAGGGAGGAGGGTTCAGGATGGGGAACACATGTATACCTGTGGCGGATTCATTTTGATATTTGGCAAAACTAATACAGTTATGTAAAGTTTAAAAAAAAAAAAAGACACAGAGTATCTACATGCTGCCTATAAGAGGCTCACTTCAGATATAAGGATACACACAGACTGAAAGCGAAGGGATGGAAAAAGATGTTCCATGCAAATGGAAACCAAAAGAAAGCTGGATGGCTATACCTATATCAGACAAAATAGATTTTAAAGCAAAAGCTGTAATAAAAGACAAAGAAGGATATAAGTAATGATAAAAGTGTCAATCCAATAAGAGGACATAACATTTATGAATAATCATACATCCAACATGGGGGCACCTATATATATATAGGAGAAGGCAATGGCACTCCACTCCAATACTCTTGCCTGGAAAATCCCATGGATGGAGGAGCCTGGTGGGCTGCAGTCCATGCGGTCGCAAAGAGTCGGACACGACTGAGCGACTTCACTTTCACTTTTCACTTGCATGCATTGGAGAAGGAAATAGCAACCCACTCCAGTGTTCTTGCCTGGAGAATCCCAGGGATGGTGGAGCCTGGTGGGCTGCCGTCTATGTGGTTGCACAGAGTCGGACACGACTGAAGCGACTTAGCAGCAGCGGCAGCAGCAGCAGAGACTAAAAAACAATAGAGTAGGTAAATAAAACTTAAAGCTGGTTGTTCAAAAAGATAAACAAAACTGACAAACCTTTATCTAGATTTATCAATTAAAAAAGAGTCAAATCAGAAATGAAAGTGAAGATATTACAATTGATACCACAGAATACAAAGGATCGTAAGAGACTGCTATAAATAATTGTTTGCATACAAATTGGATAACTTATAAGTAATGGATAAATTCCTAAACTACATACAATCTTCCAAGACTGAACCAAAACAAATAGAAGAGTTACTAATAAAAAGATTTAATTAGTAATCAAAAACCACCTGGAAAAATAAAAGTTCAGGGCCAGATGACTTCACTAGTGAAGTCAAACATTTAAAAGAATTAATACCAATCTTTTTCAAGCTCTTCCAAAATATTAAACAGGAAGGAATGCTTCCAAACTCATTTTACAAGACTAGGATTACCCTGATAACAAAACCAGATAAGGACACTACAAAAAATTAAATTATATGCCAATATCCATGATGAACATATATACAAAATCCTCAATAAAATATTAGCAAATGAAATTCAATGATGTATTAAAGAACTATACACCATGATCCAATGGGATTTACTCCAGGGATGCACTGATGATTCAACATCAGCAAATCAATCCGGGTGACACAGCACACTTAGAAACTGAAGGACGAAAATCATATAATCATCCCACAACAAGTGGACAAAAAAGCATTTGTCAAAACTCAACATCCATTTAAGATAAAACACTCAACAAAGTGAATGAAACTAGACCATTTCATACACAAAAATTAACTCAGAGTGGATTAAATACCTGAATGTAAGTCCTAAAACTTTAAAAATCCCAGAAGAAAACATAGGTGGTAAGAATCTTACATCAATATTGGCAATGAATTTTTGGATCTGACTCCAAAACTAAGTGAAACAAAAGCAAAAATAAATAAATGGGGCTACACCAAACTAAATGATTCTGCATAGCAAAGGAAACATCAACAAAATGAAAAGACAGGGAGAAATGAATGGGAGAAAATATTTGCAAATCATATATTAAGTTTAATATCCAAAATATATGAAGAACTTATACAACTCAAAAGAAAAAAGTAATAGTAACTTTTTTGAAAAAACTGCAATTAAAAAATGGGCAGAGGGCCTGAATATACATTTTCCAAAGAAGACATACAGATGGCTAACAGGCACACAAAAAGATGCTCAACATCACTAACCGTCAAGGTGATGCAAAACCACAATGAGATACTACCTTGTACTGGTTATAATGGCTATTAACAAAAAACTAGAAATAACGAGTGTTGGTGAGGATGTGGAGAAAAGGGAACCCTTGTCACTGTTTGTTGGTGGGAATGTAAATTGGTACAGCCACTATGGAAAAACAGTAAGAATGTCCCTCAAAAAATTAAAAATAGAACCACCATATAATCCAGTAAATTTTACTTCTGGATATTTATCTGAAAAAAAAAATAAAACACTAATTCGGAAAGATATACGCACCCCCATTTTTATTGTAGTACTATTAACAGTAGCCAAGATATGGAAACAATGTAAGTGCCCATTGATGCATGGATGGACAAAGAAGACACACACACACGCAATGGAATAGTAATCAGCCATCAAAATAACGGAATCTGGCCATTTGCAACAACATGGATGAACTTTGAAAACATTAAGTAAAATATGTTAGACAAAGAAGGACAAATACTTTGTGTAATTTCATATATATGTGGAATCTTTCAAACTTAAACAAATAAAAACAAAAACCAAGTCCATAGATATAAAGAACAAATTGGTAGTCGTTAGGGGGTTGGGGTTGAGCAAAATGGGTGAAGGAGGTCGAAAGGTACACATTTCCAGTTATAATATAAATAAGCAATAGGGATGTAATGGACTGTATGCTGACTATAGTTTATAATATTGTACTGCATATTTGAAAGTTGCTAAGAGATTAGATCATAACAGTTCTCCTCAAAATATTAAAATTAAAAAATAAAAACATTATTCTGAGAAGAGACCCTCTGGCTATACCAGATTTCACTAAAGGGTCCATGGTGGAAAATAGTTAAGAGCTGTCCTGGCACAGAGGGAGACAATATCTAGACTCTGCTAAGAACTCTGTGGTGGGTAGAGACCAAAACAGAGAAGCCACAGATAAGTAACTGAGAAACAATCCCTTAAGATGGGAACAAATATGTCAAGTGAATGTAAAATCTCCAGACAGATCTGAATGACAAGACCAGGAGGACAGAGCCTAAGACACTGTTACCATTCTTAGGTGGGTTTTAGGTGGTGCCCCTTGTCAGCAACAACTCCATTCTTCCAGGGCTGAAGCCAAAAAATTAGAATCTTTGTGACTGTCCCCTTTCTCTCCACACCCCACTGGCCATCAATTATCAAGTCCCAGGTTTCCTACGTTCAAAATATATCTAGACTCTGCTCATCTCACCAAATTCCATGGATCCATGCCACCATCATCTCTCACTCAGATAATTATATAGATTCTTAATAGCTCTTGCTATTTCAGGCAAAGACTGAAACATTCATTAAGTTTTAGAAGCACATGGCCCAGGCACAGGACTAAGAATACCTCTTGCAAAAGCCTAGAGAAGTCCTCCTATAATACATCCCTTAGGTACAGAGGAGAAGTGGAAAGAAAAGGGTTCTAAACATGATGCATTAAAAAAAAAGAAAAATACACCTGAAAATAACCTTCTGCTTGGGGCTGCCAGTATTGCAAATTTTTTAAACTGCAATAAATCACCACATCGCAAATGCCACTCAGGATGTGAGAGGACAACATGCACAGGTCAAGTTTCATCCCCTGGACATGATGAGTCTCTCATAAAGGGAGAGGTCTCCCAGGTGTGGGTTTGCCAGACACCATCTCCAGACATCTGCCAAAGACTGGCTGGGATCCTGGATAAGCAAGAAATCTAGTTCCCTCTGTCTTCTCTTCTTCTCTCAGATTCTGCTGTTATCTCTGCTGCTGCTGCTGCTGCTAAGTCGCTTCAGTTGTGTCCGACTCTGTGCAACCCCTTAGACGGCAGCCCACCAGGCTCCATCCCTGGGATTCTCCAGGCAAGAACACTGGAGTGGGTTGCCATTTCCTTCTCCAATGCATGAAAGTGAAAAGTGAAAGTGAAGTCGCTCAGTCATGTCCGACTCTTAGCGACCCCATGAACTGCAGAACACCAGGCTCCTCCATCCATAGGCGTTTCCAGGCAAGAGTACTGGAGTGGGGTGCCATTGCCTCTGCTTTGCCAATATTAAAAGAAGGATTCTGGCAATATAGATTTGCCTGGGACTACTTCATTAGGCATTGGCAACGTGTGTTTCATTTTTAAACATCCTAAGTGAGAGTCAGTGGTGTGGGCCTGGGAAGTCCTTAACAACTAAGCACATCAGAGTCCAGAAGAAGCTGTACCCATTTCAGGGAACTTCGGCCCAAGGGGCAGCAGCTGAACAATTCTGGACATAATTTGGGATGGGAATAGAGGAGGGAGTGAGTTTCAGTCTTGAATACAGAGTGGACCTGGAACCTTTTAAAACAGCACACTCTAGGCATATTTCTGAATCTTCTGATATAAAATATTTACCCAACAGCCTTCCTGGAGAACTCCAAAAAAGATGTGATGTTCCAGATGTAGGCTCAGGAGGGACTTTCTTGGTGGTCCAGTGGTTTAAAATCTGCCTTACAATGCAGGGGACACATGTTTGATCCCTGGTTGGGGAACTAAGATGCCACATACTTCAAGGCAACTATTGAGCCCAAGTGCCACAACTAGAGAGAAGCCTGTTCTGCAGCAGAGAGCCCTCTCACTGCAACTAAGCCCTGATGCAGCCAAATAAAAATTTAAAAAACTAAGTATTAAAAAAGAAGAAGGATCCAGTTTCATCCACCTCATTAGACTACCGCATATATATGGAGTTTAGAAAGATGGTAACAATAACCCTGTGTATGAGACAGCAAAAGAGACACTGATGTATAGAACAGTCTTATGGACTCTATTGGAGAGGGAGAGGGTGGGAAGATTTGGGAGAATGGCATTGAAACATGTATAATATCATGTATGAAATGAGTAGCCAGTCCAGGTTAGATGCACGATACTGGATGCTTGGGGCTGGTGCACTGGGACGACCCAGAGGGATGGTATGGGGAGGGAGGAGGGTTCAGGATGGGGAACACATGTATACCTGTGGCGGATCCATTTCGATATTTGGCAAAACTAATACAATATTGTAAAGTTTAAAAATAAAATAAAATTTAAAAAAAAAAAAAGAAGAAGAAGGAGCCTCCAGAAGGTGGGAGTTAGACTTTCCAAAGGGATACTGATCAGCTCTCCAAGGGAGAACAGACACACCTCTGGGCAACCAGGGGCTTAATGATTAAGTCCAATGGGTTAAGAAACCAAAAAGCTAAGTGATGTTAGAGGGAAATACTCTGGTTTTGTAAGCAAGGATTGGCTTCCCAGGTGGCTCAGTGGTAAAGAATCTGCCCACAATGCAGAAGACACTGGTTCAATCCCTATGTTGTGAAGATACCCTGGAAAAGGAAGTGGCAACCCACTCCAGTATTCTTGCCTGGGAAATTCCATAGACAGAGCTGTGGGGTGGGCTACAGTCCCTGGGGTCACAAAGAGTAGGACGTGACTTAGTGACTAAATAGCAACAAGGAAGAGTTACTGCTAAACGCTGCTCATTTCTTGCCTCACTCCCTAGCCTTTCCCACAAAATTGAAATAAATTACCTGACAGTGAAAGTGAGAGAGAACCGGATATTCAACCCCATTTCCTTTCTTCCCTTCCACTTGGAAGCACAGAATAGAATCTTCCTATGCACCATAAATTTTACCAGAACAGAGCTGTCAGTGACAAGGTGTCTAAGAAAGGCTAGAAGGCATGCTTTTGCTTAATCAGTAATTATACGGCTATTTGATTGCCTCTTGCTAGACTCAGTATTTTTTTTTTTTTTTTTTGGTTCAAAACCTGGTTAGAAAAAGATAGCTGCTATATACTGGACCCCCTCAAACCCTATGCATTAGCTGTTTAATAAATAATCTCTTTAAACAATCCAAGAAAGAAATAAGTGTCCTAAGGAAAATTGATCTAGGTAAAGAGCTGTGATGGCTGAGAGAGAAATAGAAGCTCTTTGTTGCTTGGTGGTCAGATATTTCATTGAGGGAGTAAAACATGAGGTGGTCATTAAAGACAGGAAGAATCAACACATGACATATTGGGAAAAAACAAAAGCTCATAAGCAGTAGGATCCAAGCACTTGAACAAAAGCCTGAAGGCATGAGAATATGGGGCACCCTGTAAAAATGGAGAGAAAACAGTTAAGTTTGACTAACACACAGCAGTGTCCTGAAAACCAGCTTAACTTAAGGACATCAAATTTTGCTCAGTGAAAAAGAAGCAACCACCAAGGACACATCAATGATCCCAAATGCAGTCAGAATTTATCTTTGAGTATCTGTGAAATGTCAAAGGAAACCCTTATGAGAGTGTATTGGGCATACATAGAAAGTTGGAATAATGAAAATAATAACATGGTTCCTATTTAAATACATTGAAATAAATAAAATGTTGTTTTAACATGAAAGTGTATTAGTCCCTCAGTTGTGTCCAACTCTGCAACCCCATGGACTCTAGCCCACCAGGCTCCTCTGTCCATGGAATTCTCCAGGCAAGAATGCTAGAGTGGGCTGCCAGCCCCTCCTCCTTGGGCTCTTCCTGACCTAAGGACCAAACCTGCCTGCCTTGAAGGCGGATTCTCTACCATCTGAGCCAAATAGTATGATCAATTTACATACAATCAAATATTAAGCAGGCATTAAGATGATGCTCTGAAAAGTACTTAATGACAGAAGAAAATAGTAAAGATGTATTAAATATTGGAGGATTCAAAATATTAGAGTTGAATCCCAATTTTTGAAAGGAAAAAGAAAACAAAATACCAGTGTATGTGTATATAAATGTGAAAAATGAATATGACAAAATATAAAATGAATTATTCATGTGCTTAAAATTATGATATATTTATTTCATTGTGCTCAAATTCCCCACAAATTTGTAACACCGCAACAGTCTTTGTAATACCCTTCACAGCACAAAGTGCTACTAGTTTAAGAACCATTTATAAATCTGATTTTTGACACTAAATTGATTTCATTCTTACTACTGTATATTTCTAGCAATTCCTGTAGAAACGTACTCATGATAGTAATAGAAAAATAATGGCTTACATGTATTTATATAATGTTTTATAATTTACATAGATTTTCAGAGGGCATACAGTGGGTTCCAGGCCACTGTGTATATTTGGTTCCATGTTAAGAACAACTACATGCTTGCAGAAATTTTATTCCAGAGAAAAATTCCTCTTTTCTATAAAGACCTCCTATTACATAACTGAAACCTGGACTTTCTTAGATACAATGGTCCATTCTTTAACGGGGTATATGAGTGTTAGTTAAGAATCTTGTTAAATCAAACTATCTCTATGTCCTAGAATGTCACTTTGAGAAATGTAGAGGGAAGAGCAAAGCTTTGGAGATAGAGACATGGAGATTAAACATGAATCCAGGGGGCTTCCCTGGTGGCTCAGTAGTAAAGAATCCACCTTCCAATGCAGGAGATACAGGTTCAATCCCTGATCTCAGCAGATCCCACATGCTGCAGAACACCTAAGACCCCGTGCCACAATTATTGAGCCTGTGAACTTATGAGAGTTTCCCTATATATGAAGAGTTTCTGTGTATCTTTGACCTTTAACACTTTGACTTCACTATGATAATGTCCAAGCCAAATGATGGGTTTCTGTAATCCTTGTTCAAGATGCAGGGTATGCCAACCTCACCCATTCTACCATGCGTGAAATCCTGCCTTCCATAATATGGCCTCCCACCTGTGAAAAAAACACAAATCACAAGCTGGAGCATAACATGAATCATATCAAGTTGTTGATTTCACACTGTTATTTCCATGCTGCCCTGTGTGATCTCATTAGGTTTTGCTTTACCTCAGTTAATGTTAATTCTCATTCTTGAATTTTTTTCTATAAGGTCTATGCAGACTCTACTATTGAAATAACTTCTCTTTTTCTTTGTTTTTATTTTATTTTCTATTGAAGGGTAATTGCTTTACAGAATTTTGTTGTTTTCTGTCAAACCTCAACATGAATCAGCCATAGGTATACATATATCCCCTCCTCTTTGAACCTTTCTCCCATCTTCCTCCCCATCCCACCCCTCTAGATGGATACAGAGCCCCTGTTTCAGTTTCCTGAGCCACACAGCAAATTCCCATTGGCTATTTATCTTATATATGGTAAGTTTCCATGTTACTCTTTCCATACATCTCACTCTCTCCTCCCCTGTCCTCATGTCCATAAGTCTGTTCTCTATGTCTGTTTCCTCATTGCTGCCCTGTAAATAAATTCTTCAGTATCATTTTTCTAGATTCCATATATATGCGTTAGAATATGATATTTATCTTTCTCTTTGTGACTCACTTTGCTCTGTATAATAGGTTCTAGGTTCATCCACCTCAGAAGAACTGACTCAAATACGTTTCTATTTGTGGATAAGTAATATTTCATTGTGTGTATGCAGCACAACATCTTTATCCATTCACCTGTCAATGGACATCTAGGTTGCTTCCATGTTCTAACTGTTGTAAATAGTGCTGCAATGAACAATGGGATACATGTGTCTTTTTCAGTTTTGGTTTCCTCAGGGTATATGCTTAGGAGTGGGATTGCTGGGTCATATGATGGTTTTATTCCTAGTTTTTTAAGGAATCTCCATACCATCTCCCATAGTGGCTATATCATTTTGGTTCCCACCAACAGTGCAAGGGCATTCCCTTTTCTCCACACCCTCTCCAGCATTTACTGTTTGTAGAATTTTTGATGATGGCCATTCTGACTGCTGTGAGGTGATATATCATTGTAGTTTTGATTTGCATTTCTCTAATAAGGAGTGATGTTGAACATCTTTTCATGTGTTCATTAGCCATCTGTATGTCTTCTTTGGAGAAATGTCTGTTTAGGTCTTTTTCCCACTTTTTGATTGGGTTTTTTGTTCTTCTGGCATTGAGTTGTATGAGCTGCTTGCCATTTTGGAAACTTATCTTTTGTCAGTTGTTTCATTTGCTATTATTTTCTCCCATTCTGAGGGCTGTCTTTTTACCTTGCTTATAGTTTCCTTTGCTATGCAAAAGTTTTTAAGTTAAATCAGGTCCCACTTGTTTACTTTTGTTTTTATTTCCATTACTCTAAGAGGTGGGTCATAGAGGATCTTGCTTTGATTTATGTCATTGAGTGTTCTGCCTATGTTTTCATCTGAGAATTTTATAGTTTCTGGTCTTACATTTAGGTCTTTAATCCATTTTGAGTTTATCTTTGTGTATGTTGTTAGGAAGTGTTCTAATTTCATTCTTTTACATGGAGCTGTCCAGTTTTCCCAGCACCATTTATTAAAGAGGCTGTCTTTGCCTCATTGTGTATTTTTGGTTCCTTTGTCAAACAGTGTCAGACTTTATTTTTCTGGGCTCCAAAATCACTGCAGATGGTGACTGCAGCCATGAAATTAAAAGATGCTTACTCCTTGGAAGGAAAGTTATGACCAACCTAGATAGCATATTCAAAAGCAGAGACATTACTTTGCCAACAAAGGTTCGTCTAGTCAAGGCTATGGTTTTTCCTGTGGTCATGTATGGATGTGAGAGTTGGACTGTGAAGAAGGCTGAGTGCCGAAGAATGGATGCTTTTGACCTGTGGTGTTGGAGAAGACTCTTGAGAGTCCCTTGGACTGCAAGGAGACAACCAGTCCATTCTGAAGGAGATCAGCCCTGGGATTTCTTTGGAAGGAATGATGCTAAAGCTGAATCTCCAGTACTTTGGCCACCTCATGTGAAGAGTTGACTCATTGGAAAAGACTCTGATGCTGGGAGGGATTGGGGGCAGGAGGAGAAGGGGACGACAGAGGATGAGATGGCTGGATGGTATCACGGACTCGATGGACGTGAGTCTGGATGAACTCCAGGAGTTGGTGATGGACAGGGAGACCTGGCGTGCTGTGATTCATGGGGTCTCAAAGAGTCGGACACGACTGAGCGACTGATCTGATCTGACAGGTGCATGGGTTTATTTCTGGGCTTTCTATCTTGTTCCATTGGTCTATATTTCTGTTTTTGTGCCAGTACCATACTGTCTTGATGACTGTAGCTTTGTAGTATAATCTGAAGTCAGGAATGTTGATTCCTCCAGCTCCATTCTTCTTTCTCAAGACTGCTTTGGCTATTTGGGGTCTTTTGTGTTTTCAAATGAATTGTGCAATTTTTTGTTCTAGTTGTGTGAAAAATGCCATTAGTAATTTGATAGGGATTGCATTGAATCAGTAGATTGCATTTGGTAGTATAATCATTTGCACAGTATTGATTTCTCCTACCCAGGAACATGGAATATCTCTCCATCTGTTTATGCCATTTTTTTATTTAGTCAGTGTCATAATTTTCTGTGTACAGTTCTTTTGTCTCCTTGGGTAAGTTTATTCCTAGATATTTAATTCTTTGTGTTGCAATGGTGGATGGGATTGATTCCTTAATTTCTCTTTCTGATTTTTCATTGTTAGTATATAGAAATGCAAGTGATTTCTGTGTATTGATTTTGTATCCTGCAACTTTGCTAGTCACTGATTACCTCCAGTAATTTTCTGATACTATCTTTAGGGTTTTCTATGTACAGTATCATGTCATCTGCAAACAGTGAGAGCTTTACTTCTTCTTTTCTGATCTGGATTCTTTTATTTCTTTTTCTTCTCTGATTGATATAGCTAGGACTTCCAGAACTATGTTTAATAATAGTGATGAAAGTGGACACCCTTGTCTTGTTCCTGATCTTAGGGGGAATGCTTTCAGTTCTTCAACATTGAGAATAATGTTTGCTGTAGGATTATCATACATGGCCTTCACTATGTTGAGGTATAGTCCTTCTATGTCCATTTTTCAAAGAGTTTTAATTATAAATAGGTGCTGAATTTTGCCAAAGGCTTTTTCTGCATCTATTGATATTATCATATGGTTTTTTCTTTCAATTTGTTAATACGGTGTATCACATTGATTGATTTGCAAATATTGAAGAATCCTTGCTTTCCTGGGATAAACTCAACTTGATCATTGTGTATGAACTTTTTGATGTGTTCCAAATTCTATTTGCTAACATTTCTCTTAGGATTTTTGCATCTATGTCCATCAGTGATATGGTCCTGTAGTTTTCTTTCTTTGTGTTGTCTTTGTCTGGTTTTGGTATCAGGGTGATGGTGGCCTTGTAGAATGAGTTTGGAAGTGTTTCTTCCTCTGCAATTTTTTGAAAGTTTTAGAAGGATTGGCATTAGCTCTTCTCTAAATGTTTGACAGAATTCACCTGTGAAGTCATCTGGTCCTGGGTTTTTCTTCTTTGGGAGATTTTTGATCACAGCTTCAATTTCAGTGCTTGTAACTGGGTTGTTCATAATTTGTATTTCTTACTGGTTCAGTCTTGGAAGATTGAACTTTTCTAAGAATCTGTCCATTTCTTCCAGGTTATCCATTTAATTGCCATATAGTTGTCCATAATATTCTCATAATCCTTTGTATTTCTGCACTGTCTGTTATAACCTCTCCTTTTTCATTTCTACTTTTGTTGATTTGATTCTTCTCTTTTTATCTTAATGAGTCTGGCTAAAGGTTTGTCAATTTTGTTTATCTTCTCAAAGAACTAGATTTTATTTTTATTAATCTTTACTATTGTTTATTTCATTTCTTTTCCATTTATTTCTGCTTGGATCTTTATGATTTCTTTCCTTCTACTAATTTTGGGGTATTTTTGTTCTTTTTCCAGTTATTTTAGGTGTAAAGTTAGGTTGTCCATTCTATGGTCTTGTTTCTTGAGGTAGGATTGTATTGCTATAAAATTCCCTCTAATAACTGCTTTTGCTACATTCCATAGGTTTTGAGTTGTCATGTTTTCATTATCATTTGTTTCTAGGAATTTTTTATTTCCCTTTTGATTTCTTCAGTAACTTGTTGGTTATTTAGAAATGTGTTGTTTAATCTCTATGTGTTTGTGTTTCTTACAGTTTTTTTCTTGTAATTGATATCGAGTCTCATAGTATTGTGGTCAAGAAGATGCCCAATATGATTTCCAGTTTCTTAAATTTACTGAGGCTTGATTTGAGACCCAAGATGTGGTCTGTCCTGGGGAATGTTCCATGTGCACTTGAGAAGAAGGTTTATTCTTCTGCAATTGGATGGAATGTCCTGAAGATATCAGTGAGACCCATCTCATCTAATGTATCATTTAAGACATGTGTTTCCTTATTACTTTTCTGTTTTTATGACCTGTCTATTGGTGTAAGTGGGGTGTTAAAGTCTCCTACTATTATTAGTCTCCTACTATTATTGTGTTAGTGTCAGTTTCTCCTTTTATGTCTGTTAGTGTTTGTCTATGTATTGAGGTGCTCCTATGTTAGGTACACAGATATTTACAACTGGTATGTCTTCCTCTTCGCTTGATCCCTAGATCATTATGTAGTGTCCTTCCTTAACTCTTATAATATTCTTTATTTTAAAGTCTATTTAGTCTGATATGAGGATTGCTACTCCAGCTTTCTTTTGCTTCCTGTTTGCATGGAATATATTTTTCCATACTCTCACTTCCAGTCTATATGTGTCTTTAGGTCTGAACTGGGTTTCTAGTAGACAGCATATATATGGGTCTGGTTTTTGTATCCATTTAGCCAGTCTGTGTCTTTTGGCTGAAGCATTTAATCTGTTTAGATTTCAAGCAATTATGATATATATGTTCTTATTGCCAATTTCTTAATTGTTTGGAGTTGATTTTGTAGATCTTTTTCTTCTTTTGTATTTCTTGACTATTTAAGTCTGTTTAACATTTGTTGTAAAGCTGGTTTGGTGGTACTGAATTCTCTTACCTTTTGCTTATCTGAAAAGCTTTATATTTTTCCATCAATTTTTAATGAGATCCTTGCTGGGTACAGTAATCCTGGTTGTAGACTTTTCCATGTCAGTACTTTAAATATCCTGCCATTCCCTTCTGGCCTGCAGGGTTTCTGCTGAAAGATCAGGTCTTAAGTGTAGGGGTTTCCCTTGTATGCTACTTGTTGTTTTCCCTTGCTGCTTTTAATATTCTTTCTTTGTGTTTCATCTTTGTTAGTTTGATTAGTGTGTGTCTTGGTGTGTTTCTCCTTGGGTTTATCCTGTATGGGACTCTTTGCACCTGTTGAACTTTATTGACTATTAGTTTGATTAGTATGTGTCTTGGTGTGTTTCTCCTTGGGTTTATCCTGTATGGGACTCTTTGCACCTGTTGAACTTTATTGACTATTTCCTTTTCCATGTTGGGGAAATTTTCAACTATAGCCTCTTCAAAAATTTTCTCATGCCCTTTCTTTTTCTCTTCTTCTTCTGCTGCTGCTGCTGCTAAGTCACTTCAGTCGTGTCCAACTCTGTGCAACCCCATAGACGGAAGCCTACCAGGCTCCCCCATCCCTGGGATTCTCCAGGCAAGAACACTGGAGTGGGTTGCCATTTCCTTCTCCAATGCATGAAAGTGAAAAGTCAAAGGGAAGTCGCTTAGTCGTGTCCGACTCTTAGCGACCCCATGGACTACAGCCTACCAGGCTCCTCCATCCATGGGATTTTCCAGGCAAGAGTACTGGAGTGGGGTGCCATTGCCTTCTCCGCTCTTCTTCTGGGACCCCTATAATTCAAATGTTGGTGAGTTTGCTATTGTCCCAGAGGTCTCTGAGTCTATCCTCAGTTCTTTTCATTCTTTTTACTTTATTCTGCTCTTCAGAAGTTATTTCCACCATTTTATCTTCCAGCTCACTTATTCGTTCTTCTGTTTCAGACATTCTGCTATTGATTCCTTCTAGAGTATTTTTAATTTCAGTAATTGTGTTGTTCATCTCTGTGTGTTTATTCTTTAATTCTTCTAGGTCTTTGTTAATTGATTTTTGCATTTTCTGCATTTTGTTTTCAAGATTTTTGGTCATCCTTACTATCATTATTCTGAATTCTTTTCTAGGTAGTTTGCTTCCTTCCTCTTCATTTATTTGGACTTCTGTGTTTCTAGCTTGTTCCTTCATTTGTGTAGTATTTCTCTGCCTTTTCATTTTTTTTTAAACTTATTCTGTTTGAGATCTCCTTTTCCCAGGCTTCAATGTTGAATTCTTTCTTCCTTTTGGTTTCTGTCCTCCTAAGGTTGGTCCAGTACTTTGTGTAAGATTCTTATAGGGTGAGATTTGTGCTGGTTTTTTTTTTTTTTTTTTTTTTTTAATCCCCCTCTGCTGGGCAAAGCTGAGTGAGGTGGCAATCCTTTCTGCTGATAATTGGGTGTGTATTTTTGTTTTGTTTGTTGTTTAGATGAGCCGTCCTGCATAGGCTGCTAGTGATGGTTGAGTGATGCTGGGTCTTGTACTCAAGTGGTTTCCTTTGTGTGAGTTCTCACTATTTGATACTCCCTACGGTTAGTTCTCTGGTAGTCTAGGGTCTTGGAGTCAGTGCTCCCACGCCAAAGGCTCAGGGCTTGATCTCTGGTCAGGAACAATGATTCCACAAGTGGTTTGCTATGACATTAAGTGAGATTAAAATAAATATCCAATAATGAGAAACTAAAGATGAACCCCAGACAAATGACAGTTACAAAATCAGGCAAATAATAATTAAAATAATGAAATATATACATATACATATACATATATACCCATGAGCAAAGTCAAAACAGTCCAACAAATATAAAGTACAGTAGATTGACCCAGTGAAGAAAGGGAATCAAAACTTATACTTACAATTAAGAACAAAACTAACTAAAGCACAAACTGGAAAACAAAACTAAAGCAAGGTGCCAATTGGGGAATAAAACAATGAAAACAAAAATAACAAATATGTTGAGAGGAAAGGAAATAAAGAAAAGAAAGAAAGAATAGCTATGCAAAGTTAAATAGAGATAGATAAAGAAGATTTTTATACATTAAAGATTAACCGCAAGGGGAAAAGAACAGTAGGAAAAGCAAACAAAGAAATAAATGTAGAAGAAATAATAATAGGTTAAAAAATTAAAAATTAAAACTAAAAAAGAGAAAAGAAAGGAAAAAAAAAAAAAAAAGATAAACTCCTCAGAACAGCAAAAGCCCAATATAGAGGCAGAGGTTTATAACAACAGTAAAAAACGTGACTGAGAAAAAAGAAAACCTCAAAAGCTTAATTAGATTTCATAGTGCCAATAAAATCAACAACTACAACAGAGGGGGGAGAAAAAAAAATCCAAAAGAATCTACAGAACAAGTCAAAACATAAGACTAATAAATGTTTTTCTTGAGTCACTGCTATCAGAGTCCTTTCCCTCACTGGGAGTCACAGTCCACCTTACCTCCCTATGATGCCCTTCAACACTGTGCTGATCTCTGGACCTGCTGTGGAGGCAGCTCAGATTCTAATCTGCTCCTACTCCTGTGTTTTATTGCCTCCAATGTCCACCGCTATCAGAACTAGTGCGTTTTCTTTTGTGAGTTTGCCCCTGTGAGGTGTGGAGGTGGTGCAGCTGCTTGGGTTGCAGGGGTTCTAGCAGCACCAGGTACTCAGAGGAGTTGGTGGCTAGGGCAGCAGGAAATATAGTGTTTTAGAAGGGTATGGCAACCGGTATTGGCCAATACACCCCAATATTCTTGCCTGGAGAACCCCCTTCCCTGACAGAGAAGCCTGGCAGGCCACAGTCTATAGGGTCGCAAAGAGTCGGACACTACCAAAGCGACCCTGCATGCATAGACGCGAGACATTTTTTGCCCGTGGCAGCTCTGCTCCAGTGAGAATTGAGTGTGAAGGTGGCGCAGCTGCTTGGCTTGCAGGGTCCCTGGTGGCACCAAGTGTTCAGGGACACGGACTGCCTCTGCCACAGGAGTTATGGCCCTATCAGAGTCTTTTTTCTAGCCTTTTATAGCTGGTGATCTAAAGGCCTCTTTGGCCAGTCTTTCTCCGTAGCTCTAACCATTCAGGCACTTAGAGGGCGCCCTTGCCTGAGGTCCTTCTCTGTTGTTCAGTGCATCAGGCACATAAAGGGGCCCCCCTGGCTGGGGTTCTACTCTGTAGGTCAGCTCGTCAGGCACTTAAAGGGGCAGCCGGGGTGGGCCCTGCTCTGTAATTCAGTGCATCAGGCGTTTGATGGACCAGCCTCTCTATCGTTCAGCTGCCAATGCTGACATGTGGTGAGAGAGAGAGGGGATGGCTCCACCCGCTACATGTGACTCAGCAGTATCTCCTTGCTTCCATGGCTGCCTGGCTTTCCTCCACAGTCACTCCCCCCCGCCTCCCACCACAATCTCCTCCCTCACATCCCCTCCTCTATCTCTCCTCAGTCAACAGCAGCCCTCGCTCTGGGATTTCTCCACAATCCCTAAATTCCAGTTCCCAGCCACTGCACCTTCCAGGTGACCTGTGTCCCTGTCCGGGGTATGTATGGCTGCAGCAAGGACTGTCTGATTCTCATTCCATTTAGGCTGCCACAGATCAACTGTTTCATTCTCAGCCTTAAATGTTTCTCCTCTGACTCAGACAATCACCCTGATGTGGGGACTGGACCCCTGCTTCAGTTCCCCCACCTGCCAAGGGCAGGTCCAGGCCTACAAACACTCCTGTATTTCCCCCAAGTTCCTTCATCCTACCGAGTTTTGAGTGGTTCTATATATTCTTTTCCTCTGGTCAGATATGCCCGTCTGCTCTCAGCTGGCATTCTGCATGCACTTTTGTGTCTGAAGGTGTATTCCTGATGTATCCATGGAGAGAGATGTACTCCATGTCCACCTACTCCTCCTCCATCTTGTTCCATTTCTTTCTTTTATCAAGACTAATTGCTATGCCTCCCTCAGTGACGTCTGCCTACCTCAGAGGGTTTAGAGTCACTCCCAATCACTTCTGGTCTTCAAAACTCAGCTTCCCTGTATAAAAACAGTGTGGCCTTTACAAGTCTCTTAGCCTCTCTAAAATACATTTATTCATCTGCAAAGTGGGATTATATTGGTAACTACAAGGATTATTATGAGGATTAAATGAGGTAATGTTTAGACCAATGTCTTGCACACATAAGTATCAGTGAGTGTAAACCCTTAGCAGATCAGGCTTGGATACTGAGATGGACAAGAACATGATACATCGTTCACATGGAGAGGCTTATTTTCCATAAAAATAAATGATTTAATCACAAAAGCACACATGCTTAAAACATACCAATTTCTACACACAATTATATATGATGAGAAAAAAGTAAAACTAAAAAGCATTGACCCTGATGCTAGGAAAGATAGAAGGCAGGAGGAGAAGGGGACAACAGAGGATGAGATGGTTGGATGGCATCACTGACTCAATGGACATGAGTTTGAGCAAGCTCCATGAGATGGTGAAGGACAGGGAAGACTGGCATGCTGCAGTCCATGGGGCCACAAAGAGTTAGATGTGGCTGAGCAATTGAACAACAACAATCAATGACTTAAACAGTCATGAAGGTAGACTGAATTGGTTTTAGACTTACTACATAAAATGCTGCTGTTTTTTAATCTTCTTTCACCTTGAAATATCTCGCTTTTATACACAAGTCTGTCCTCCATCTGTTATCAGTCTATTCTCAACCGGTGTTAATTAAACAATCTTATCTGTTCTCGGCATATATCAGAGGAAGAAATTCTGATCTCTTCAAGAAAAGTTTTATCTAGCCTTCCCAGGTCTGAACCCTACCATGGCCTCTTCATTGCCAGCTCCCTGTTGTAATGATACAATTTATTTGTTAGATCAACTGGGCACATGAATCACTCATACGTGTGCCTAAGAAATGCACATACATGATCTGGGTAATCACTTCAAATAAATGTTTGGTTCATGTTTCTCTTCATAGACTTGAAGTTCTAACTCTTATTAATACAATATAATCAACAGCATACATCTCTCCTGATTGGAAACTCGTTAGGACTAATAAAGAGTGACTTTATTCATTATTCTTAAGTATACTAAGATCTTATTGCCTCTCTGTAGCAATAAAAGGAAAACATACAATGTTTTCAAATTCCTTGAAAAAACTCTGTCTAGAAATTACGCTTCCTTGTTTGTTGCAGCTATTATGAAAGAATAGTGAAGAATATGACCCAAGGGTCTAAGAAGTCTCAATAAATTTCATCCTTTAACTTTCCTTCCAAATTCTGAACCAATTATGTAAGAAGAAACATGGAAAGGCAGGTGGGAAAATAAAAGTGTTTTAGTTTTGATGGAACTGATACAGAGAATGTGATTAATGTCTGTGGACAAGACAGATAGAAGACCAGTCTGAGGGGACTTAACTAGTGATCCAATGGTTAAGAATCCACCTTACAATGTGGGTTTGATCCCTGGCACGGGAAGTAAGATCCCACATGTCTTGGGGCAAGTAAGCCCATGCCACAATTATTGAGCCCACGAGTCACAGAGAAGCCCCCATGCCACAACAAAAGATCTCATGTGACACAATGAAGATCCAGCATGCAGCAACTAAGACCCAACACAGCCAAATAAATATATAAAGACCCACATAAGCCTCCAAATACTAAATCTGAGTATTGGACATTTGGTGGCATCACCTTGCATTTTTGAAAGCTTCCTCATAAAGGGACCAACTCGGGAAAACTCAGTGAGGGGTGGACCAGAAATAAGGCTGGGCCTAGAAAATGGAATTAGACCTGATTCTCACCTACTTCCTAAAACTAACCCAGATGCCTGCGAGAGATACTCATGTCCAGATCAGCTGAATTGACCCTGACAATCAGGGTCCTTTAGGATGGACTTGTTGGATCTCCTTGCAGTCCAAGGGACTCTCAAGAGTCTTCTCCAACACTACAGTTCAAAAGCATCAATTCCTCAGTGCTCAGCTTTCTTCACAGTCCAATTAGGCTAGTTTAGAACTTTGTTGGCAAAGTGATGTCTCTGTTTTTTAATATGCTATCTAGGTTGGTCATAGCTTTTCTTCCAAGGAGCAAGTGTCTTTTAATTTCATGGCTACAGTCACCATCTACAGTGATTTTAGAGCCCAAGAAAATAAAGTCTCTCACTGTTTCCATTGTTTTCCCATCTATTTGCCATGAAGTGATGCAACAGATGCCATGATCTTAGTTTTTTTGAATGTTGAGTTTTAAGCCAGCTTTTTCACTCTTCTCTTTTACCTTCATCAAGAGGCTCTTTAGTTCCTCTTTGCTTTCTTCCATAATGGTGGTGTCATCTGCATATCTGAGGTTATTGATATTTCTCCTGGCAATCTTGATTCCAGCTTGTGCTTCATCCAGCCCAGTATTTTGCATGATGTACTCTGCAGAGAATTTAAATAAGCAAAGTGACAGTATACAGCTGTGACATACTCCTTTCCCAATTTTTAACTAGTCCATTTTTCATGTCTGGTTCTTTTTTTTAAATACAAATTTATTTATTTTAATTGGAGGCTAATTACTTTACAATATTGTATTGGTTTTGCCATACATCAACATGAATCTAGGGGTATACATGTGTTCCCCATCCTGACCCCCCTCCCACCTCCCTCCCTGTACAAAGTTCTGAATAGTCAAAGCTATGATTTTTCCAGTAGACATGTATGGATATAAGAGTTGGACCATAAAGAAGGCTGAGTGCTGAAGTATTGATGCTTTTGAACTGTGGTGTTGGAGAAGACTCTTGAGAGTCCCTTTGACTGCAAGGAGATCCACCCAGTCAGTCCTAAAGAAAATCAGTCCTGAATATTCATTGGAGGGACTGATCCTTAAGCTGAAGCTCCAGTACTTTGGCCACCTGATGTGAAGAGCTGACTCAGTGGAAAAGACCCTGATGCTGGGAAAGATTGAGGGCAAGAGGAGAAGAGGTGACAGAGGAGGACATGGTTGGATGGCATCATCAACTCAATGAACATGAGTTTGGGCAAACTCTGTGAGACAGTGAAGGACAGGGAAACCTGGCCTGCTGCAGTCCATGGGGTAGTGAAGTGACTGAACAACAACAACAATAGAATGTACAGTGTGGGGACAGCAGTCAATAATATATTATGGAATCAAGATTGCTGGGAGAAATATCAATAACCTCAGATATGCAGATGACACCACCCTTATGGCAGAAAGCGAAGAGGAACTCAAAAGCCTCTTGATGAAAGTGAAAGTGGAGAGTGAAAAAGTTGGCTTAAAGCTCAACATTCAGAAAATGAAGATCATGGCATCTGGTCCCACCACTTCATGGGAAATAGATGGGCAAACAGTGTCAGACTTTATTTTTCTGGGCTCCAAAATCACTACAGATGGTGACTGCAGCCATGAAATTAAGAGACGCTTACTCCTTGGAAGGAAAGTTATGACCAACGTAGATAGCATATTCAAAAGCAGAGACATTACTTTGCCAACAAAGGTTCGTCTAATCAAGGCTATGGTTTTTCCAGTGGTCATGTATGGATGTGAGAGTTGGACTGTGAAGAAGGCTGAGCGCCAAAGAATTGATGCTTTTGAGCTGTGGTGTTGGAGAAGACTCTTGAGAGTCCCTTGGACTGCAAGGAGATCCAACCAGTCCATTCTGAAGGAGATCAGCCCTGGGATTACTTTGGAAGGAATGATGCTAAAGCTGAAACTCCAGTACTTTGGCCACCTCATTCGAAGAGTTGACTCATTGGAAAAGACCCTGATGCTGGGAGGGATTGGGGGCAGGAGGAGAAGGGGACGACAGAGGATGAGATGGCTGGATAGCATCACTGACTCGATGGACATGAGTCTGAGTGAACTCTGGGAGTTGGTGATGGACAGGGAGGCCTGGTGTGCTGCGATTCATGGGGTCGCAAGGAGTCCTACACGACTGAGCGACTGATCTTATCTGATGGCGATAGACGGTACAGAGACTTATGGTGGTCTTTTTGGAAGCTATAGAAATACCAATCACTATGTTGTACACTAGGAACTAATACAGTGTTTCAGGTCAATTATACTTCAAAAACAAATAAACTTGTCATAAAAGAGATCAAATTCGTGGTTATCAGAGGAGGATGTTGTTGGAGGGGGGTGGAATTGGATTGAAGGCATTCAAAAGGTACCAACTTCCACATATAAGATAAATAATTGCTACGAATTTAATATGCAACTTGATTAATATAGTAAACTCTCTTGTGTGTCATATACGAAAATTGTTAAGAAGGTAAATCCTAAGAATTCTGACTATAAGGAAAAGTATTTTTTCTGTTTGTTTAATTTTATATCTATATGAGATGATAGATGTTCTACTAAATTTATTGTGATAATCATTTCATGATGTATGAAAATGAAATCATTATGCTGTACACCTAAAATGTATACATTGCTGTTAGGTAATCATATCTCAATAAACCTGAGGGGAAATGGCTTAAAAAAAAAACAATTAGGCTAGTTTATATCTCTTCCTTTTAAATGAATCTTGCAGAATGCCATCATAAATGCTCTGAGAAGTTGGTATACTTTTAGGCCATTATAAACTAGTAATAAACCTAGTTGTTAGACATTTTGAAAGTTACTATAGTTAATTACCCTCACTTGCATCTTAAGAGTTTCTGAATTTTGTATTATAATAAGAATTGATTAACTTAATTGCCTCATAAAAGCTCCCAGAGGCAGTATATGTCTTTTATAAAAAATAAATATAACACAGAACAAATAATTTATCATCTCTCTGTTTAGGAAAATATGAACATGAAAAGTGTTTTCCCTCTAGTGTAGGAGAATTTTTCACAAGAATATCGGTTAATAAGAAGCAGATCATATTTTTAATTAGATCACAGCCATATCCATAGTTCAGGTTTTCCCCACATACTAACAATTCAACTTAGATCTTTCTGGATGAAAGCAGAAATAGTACACTTCTGACTAAATAAAATTAGCCTTGAGAAATGGTTATGTCTTTTCGGTCACTAAATATAGAAGTTAATACTAACCTATCTGCTTTAGAGTCAAAAAGGAAATAAACCTTCTGGAGTCACACGAGCTTCAGATAAATGAAGATGGATACAAGATGGCAAGTTGCTTTGGCCACTTGTAAAAAAGGTGTATCTACCCAAGCTGTAAACAAATAGAAATTCATTACTAGACAGCTTGAAAAAGACAAATTACCTAGAATTTATGGGAGAGTAATTTCTCTCCTTGAAGTCATGATAATGAATCTCCATTATCCAACATTTTTAGTTCACTCTCAGTCCTCAGAAATTGGAACAATGATTATAGGCGCCAGTGAAAAATAGTTCCCATCTTCTTTCTTTGATTCTCTTACATACTAGGAAATGGGATTCTCTTTGCGTTTACCTTTGCTGACTATAGGATTTCAGAGACGAATGTGCCACTGTTAACATTATTTCTAAAAGTTATTCCCTAATCTATTAAGTTCTGGAGGAAGAAATTAAAAAGGTAAGCAATTCTCATCTTAGAAGCACAGTTTTCCCCAAAACATTGCCCTTTGATTTTGCTTTGCTTAAAATTTTAAATGTATTTTCTCATAGAACAAATATTACAAAGTCACCTGCATCCCAATTAAAACCATAAAAGCTTACTCCATCAGGTAGCCAAGCAATAACTATGTAGATATATAGTATCAACAATATAGTTAAGTTCATCACCTTGTATTACACTCTATTTTTAACCTATTAGCATAGCTCAGGACTTCTTTGAAATAAAAACCCATATGAAACTTTCACATCTGTAAAAGAGTACATACATATGTAGTATCATTGCTGGCATTGTTTGTAATACACAAAACTTGGAATGTCTACTGATAAGTGAAAGGAACTATATAGATAGATAGATAGATAGATAGATAGATCTCCATACTTAATATAGGTGAATGGAACTACATATACACATAGTTATAAATTAGAATATTTAGAGAATGAAGTACTATACAAACTTTAAAGTAAATGGAGTAAATCTATACATATCAACATCAATAAACCTTAAGATTCATCTTTGAGAGAAAAAACATAGGTTGCCTAAAAACACATATAAATAATCTTAAGTATATAATTTAGATAATAATTGGAACCACTTGAAATGGTATATATTGCTGACAAATATGTGTGTATATATAAAAGTTACAAGTATAAAAGTATACAAATATGTGTGTATATAGTAAAAGTATACAAGCACAATGTAAGAATGCACACCCACTTGGGAATGGGGTCAACTCATTGAAGACCGTGTTACAAATCTACCTGCAGTATTCTCTCCTTATTAAATCTCACCCTCTCAGGCAGACCATGAGGTCAAAACTATTTTCCTAATAATCCTAAAATGTTATTCTTTTCACTGTGTTGACATTCACACAGATGGCACAGAAACAATGGTGAGTAAAACTGCATATACTTTAGCCTGATTCAAGGCAGTGGCACAAAACTGTATTCCCTGTAATCACAGATCTGCCTGCACAGTCAATGTGCCAAATTCACTCCAAAATGCCATCGAAGAAGAAGATAAAAATGAATTTTATTACATCTCAAATCTTGAGTAGATGTACGCTTATATTATGTGTGACAAAATGGGAAGTTCCTAGAAAGCACTTTTGCATTCGAGTATGATGGTGTCTTGAGGAAAACCACTAGTGTGATTATTTGAATTACAAGTTAAACTATCTGAATTTTTTTATGGCGTACTATGTTTAAGAGTTGGACACAAATGAGGAGATGTAGCACGGCATGTTTACCTGTAAAAATTATTAGCAGATTCAGTACATTCCGTAAGTTCAGTTGCTCAGTTATGTCCGACTCTTTGTGACCCCATGGATAGCAGCACACCAGGCTTCCCTGTCCATCACCAACTCCTGGAGCTTGCTCAAACTCATGTCCATTGAGTCCGTGATGCCATCCAACCATCTCCTACTCTCGTCCCCTTCTCCTCCTGCCTTCAATCTTTTCCAGCATCAGGGTCTTTTTCAGTGAGTCAGTTCTTGGCATCAGGCAGCCAAAATGTTCAGCTTCATCATCAATCCTTCCAATGAATATTCAGGACTGATTTCCTTTAGGATTGACTGGTTGGATCTTTCTTGCAGTCCAAGGGACTCTCAAGAGTCTTCTCCAACACCACAGTTCAAAAGTATCAATTCTTTGGCGCTCAGCTTTCTTTATAGTCCAGCTCTCACATCCATACATGACTACTGGAAAAACCATAGCTTTGACTGGATGGACCTTTGTTGGCAAAGCAATGTCTCTGCTTTCTAATATGCTGTCTAGGTTGATCATAGCTTTTCTTCCAAGGAGCAAGTGTCTTTTAATTTCATGGCTGCAGTCACTATCTGCAGTGATTTTGGAGCCCCCCAAAATAAAGTCTCTCACTATTTCCATTGTTTCCCCATCTGTTTGCCATAAGTGATAGGACTGGATGCTATGATCTTCATTTTTTGAATGTTCAGTTTTAAGCCAGCTTTTTCACTTTCCTCTTTCACTTTCATCAAGAAGCTCTTTAGTTCCTCTTCACTTTCTGCCATCATCTGCATATCTGAGATTATTGATATTTCTCCTGACAATCTTGATTCCAGCTTGTTATCCATCCAGCCCAGCATTTCACATGATGTACTCTGCATATAAATTAAATAAGCAAGGTGGCCATATATAGCCTTGACATACTCCTTTCCCAATTTGGAGCCAGTCTCTTGTTCGTGTCTAGTTCTAACTGTTGCTTCTTGACCTGCAAGAACTGTTGCTTCACAGTACACTCAGACTAGAATATTTAAGAGACATTTTTTGAACACAAAGATGAGCCTCTCATTTTCAGAAAAGAAACAGAGCATATTTGTTACCCATGACAAAATTTTGCTTTCAAGAGGAAATTCAAATTCTGGAAAACATATCTGTCACCATAAGCTTTTCAGCTTCTCAATACTTAAATGTTCTAAGATACATAATGATATAACAAATGTGAGTTATAAAATAATACAACAAAATAGGTCAAAACTCCAAAGACCAGTGCATGATGTTACAAAATCTTGCGTGGACAAAACAGCCATATGAAGTGTGAAACTAACCAATGGATTTTAACATATGATAAATTAAGGAACCTTCCTTAACATTATAACACAATGCAACTAACTTGTAAGGTACTACCAATGACCAATTTTTAGTGTGATATCAAAGAAGAATATTATTATTACCTGAAAGGCTATTAAAACACTGCTTTCTTTTCCAAACATTTACAATATACTAAAAACAAAACAGTAGCTAGCAAAAGACTGAATGTAGATAGGAGAATCGACCTGCATTCTATTAAACCAACATTAAAGCTATTTGCCATGGAGAAGGCAATGGCACCCCACTCCAGTGCTCTTGCCTGGAAAATCCCATAGGTGGAGGAGCCTGGTGGGCTACAATCCATGGGGTTGCAAAGAGTCGGACACGACTGAGCGGCTTCACTTTCACTTTTCACTTTCATGCATTGGAGGAGGAAATGGCAACCCACTCCAATATTCTTGCCTGGAGAATCCCAGAGACGGGGGAGCCTGGTGGGCTGCCTCCTATGGGGTCGCACAGAGTTGGACACGACTGAAGTGACTTAGCAGTAGCAAACCATTTGCCAACATGTAAAATAATGCTGCTCTTCTAAATTTTTTCTTGTTTTGGAAACTACCAAAATAAAAAGTTTACAGGCTATAGATACTAAAAGGATTTTTTTAGATAAAAAGAGGGGGAAAAAAAGAAGAAACTGTTCATGATCCCAGCACCCATGTATAATCACAGCTGTTCAATATACCTGATTTCAGACAGGAGGCATAATCTACTCATGTCATTTGTCCATTTTCTTTGGGAAGTTTCTTATCAATGTATATAAATTCTTCCTAAATAGAAGATAGTATCCTCCTTTCTGTCATACTTACCATAAACATTTTCCCTCGTATCAGTGTATTTCAATCGCCTTAAAGTACCCAGTGACTAACATACATGGTAGCTGAATTTCAGTATTTAGCTCTAAAACAATAGTGTGCCACAATTCTGAAGTTTGGAGCAAGGTTAGCTTAACAGTTTTAAGCTATTTTATTTATATCTAAGCTAATTCAATTTTATCTATATTGCATTATTCCCACTCAGATTCCAGTGTACTTTTCTGACTGGAAGAAAAAGAATGGACTCAGTAGCCTTGGTGATAATTGAACACAACCTTGACTATGGTCCAAGTGGTGTCTCCTTGGAAATATCATCTGTCAGGGAGTTTATGGTAGAAATATAGTTGAGAATTGCTGCTTTGCTGCTGCTGCTGCTTTAACTAATGTTAACTGGCTAGTGGAAGGTCTGCATGATACATGATGAACCTTTATTATACTTTATGGTTATTGGTTGAATAACTGCCTGTATTCTCTGTTGGCTTATAAGTTCTATGAGAACAGGCTTGACCTGTCTTGCTCACCTTTGTAACTGTTGAATTCATAGATGAATGAATAGTGAGAATAAGACAATCATGTGGTGACTGGAGGCACACTATGTGCTGCCTTAATAGTTAAAACAGTAGAAATTGATATTTTTGTTTGCCTATAAGTGACTTTGGGCATGCAGTTTTGCCATGACTATTTGAATGAATCGAATGTTACAGAAACAATCTTCCAAGCCCTTGAAAATAATTTTATTGACTTCTTAATTTATTCTATTTGAGTCTTTCCTCTTAATTGGGAATATACATTGGGTAGAAAATTTTTTTAAAATCTCCTGAGAAAACTTGATCTACATCGTGGATTGCTTTCTGCCTTGTAACATAAATAAGTGTTCATTTTGTCAAATTAGCAGCAAATGACCCATTATAAATAAAGACCCTGGTAGATGTGGGATAGTTATACAGCTTCACTTACCTAGATCCACTGGAATGTATTCACCAGGTATCCTGACCACTGTCTGAACTTGTTTGTAACATGTTAACTGCTTCTTTGGTTTTCTTTATAAAATAACAATTGCCTTTCCCCTTCTCTTACCCTTTCTTACATTAATTATCCCAATACATGCAATAAAGATGGAGGTACAGGATATAAGCCCATCCCTCTCAGATGAGCCACACTGTGGAACTGTCACCATGGTTACCATGATTGGATCCCCTAAGCTGCACCAGGTTTGCAGTTTCATCCATTCTCCCTAAGCTGCTAAGTTTCAAATTTGTCAAACTCAGAAGACACTGTTTAGAAAACCAGGCTGCCAGTTTATTAATTTGAGTGACAATACACATCAATATTTTTGGCTATGAACCAGGGCATAACTTTCCCTATAAACCACACTTTTAGGAAGTTAACTAGAAAAATCTTTTTGGTGAGCATAAAAGAATAGATTATCACAAGGACCTTCCATTTAGCACATGAGACTCTGCTCAATGTTATGTGGTAGCCTGGACAGTGGGGCATTCTAGGCGAGAATGTCCCTTTGGTATCCACCTGAAACTATCACAACTGTTAGTCTGCTATACTCCAATACAAAATAAAAAGTTTTGCATGCATACGCATTCTTCCATTTCCTTCTTTTTAGTAGACATGAAAAAAGCAACCACATATAATAAAGCATAAATCAGTGCACATTTTTGGTAGATTACAGCATCCTGTGCATAAAGGGCTATCACTGGCATTTCAGCTATGGTTGTTTTTGTATTTTGTATATGCATATAAATAGTTAATGTTACCTGCAATCTTTGTAATTTTGTATATCAACACCGATCACAGATCTAAGATAACGGTCTATTATAATTTTTATACAAACCAGAAATTTCCAAGGTAGAGGTCAGGATCAAATAATGTACTTAATAGGTTATTTTTCTTACTAAAGTACCATTATTAAGCAATGCATTACCATGTATATTTTGAAAGTGCATACAGTGCTTTACTTCTAAGTTTTATCAATATTTTTATATCCTTGTTATGTCCAGTCATGTTTTAAAGTTCAATTTCAGTGATGGAATGATGTTTCTAAATCATTTGAACAGTGTCTGTTAAATTTTGACACTCAGTTCTATAATGACAATGACTAAAATCATTAGCAATTCATCTTCTTCTAGGATTGTGGTTTTTATACTAAGTAGGCTATGAATGAAAATCATATTTCGCACTCTTCACATCACATGTAAAAAATATAATAATAACAAGAAACAAATCGCCAGTCCAGGTTCGATGCAGGATACAGGATGCTTGGGGCTGGTGCACTGGGATGACCCAGAGGGATGGTATGGGGAGGGAGGGGGGTTCAGGATTGGGAACATGTGTACACCTGTGGTGGATTCATGTTGATGTGTGGCAAAACCAATACAATATTGTAAAGTAATTAGCCTCTAATTAAAATAAATAAATTAAAATATATATATAATAATAACAAGACTATCTAAATTAATTCAGGAGGCATCATAAAACCAAGTCTAAAACACTGATGATGCTTTTGAATTGTGGGGCTGGAGAAGACTCTTGAGAGTCTCTTGGATTGCAAGGAGATCAAACCAGTCAATCCTAAAGGAAATCAACCCTAAATATTCAGTGGAAGGACTGAAGCTCAAGCTAAACCTCCAGTACTTCCGCCACCTGATGTAAAGAGCCAACTCATTGGAAAAGACCGACCCCAAAGCTGGGAAAGATTGAAGGCAAGAGGGGAAAGGGGGCAACAGAGGATGAGATGGTTAGATGACATCACTGACTCAATGGATATGAATCTGAGCAAACTCCAGGAGATAGAGAAGGACAGGGAAGCCTGGCATTCTGCAGTTCATGGGGTCGCAGAGTCAGACATGACTTAGCTACTGGAACAAAGCATTGACTTAGCATTCATTCATTCAAATACCTTCACTTACTTTAAAGCCAATTCTGATAATCACCTAGTTAATTCTATTACACAGAATTTCTCAGACTATATATGAATATTTCCAATTCTAGAATATTTTATTGCAACCAATGTTAAACAGTTACAAATAAATTGATTGTTTCCCTGGCAACCATTCCTTCTATTCCCACCAACAATATTCTGATTTTCCTTGCAGAGTTCACTCCTTCCAAGTCCTTAACCATGTGACTGAGATGGAACTGACCCACTTGTCCAGCTTTTGAATTAAGCCCTCTAATTGGTTCAACAATGGAAATGTTTCTCATTGTGGATCAATAGGGGAAAAAAAAGCTTCATGGCACATGCACAAGCTATGATAGTTGATTACAAGACTTAAATGTGCAAGGCTTGCCTTAGACATTTCATGACCAGAAGGGGAGCCACCATGGAGAGCCTAAGGATAAAGCTGATAGGAGTGGAGGCAGAACAGAGAGGCAAAGAGAAGCCAGATCTTGGTGACATTGTTTAAGCAGCTGGCTGGGTCAGTCATGACCCTGAACTGGCTGTACTACTGGACTTTGAAGATAAAATCAGTGAATAATTCTTTTGTTAATCTGTTTGTTTTAGCTGTTTGAGTTTTATTTTCCACTGCATGTAACTAAAACATTTCCAACTGACATAGAGACTAACATAAAAATTGACTTCAGAATTATATGGAGTTATGGTATTAATATATATATGCATTTAAGAAGTAACACAGCAGATAAATTCATTTCTGCATTTAAAAATTATTTGAGTATTTTTTCCAGGCAATCCAGAGATGATGATTCAGAGGTAAACAATATATGCATAGTCCCTCTCCTAGGAATGTCCTGCTTCACTGTAGCAGGCAAAAAAGGCATTTAAAATGAGTACATTAACTCATTTAATTTAATTTTGCAAAGGCTTTGAGGAAGAGGAATAGAATCTCATGGAGGCTCATCACAAGGGATTAGACCTACTCTGGGATGTATAAATTCCCAGTGAAGTGTTAGTCTCTCAGTGGCATTCAACTCTTTGTGACCCCGTGGAACAGTAGCCCAGGGCTTCACAGGTGGTAAAGAGGTGAAGTGAAAGTGCAAGTCACTCAGTCATATCCAACTCTTTGCCATCCCATGGACTGCAGACCACCAGGCTCCTCTGTTCCTGGGGATTCTCCAGGCAAGAATACTGGAGTGGGTTGCCATGCTCTCCTCCAGGGGATCTTCCCAACCCAGGTTCTGAACCTAGGTATCCTGCATTGCAAGTGAACTTTTTACCAGCTGAGCCACCAGGAAAGCCCAAGAATGCTGGAGTGGGTAGCCTATCCCTTCTCCAGCGGATCTTCCTTACCCAAGAATCAAACCAGGGTCTCCTACATTGCAGGTGGATTCTTTACCAGCTGAGCTACTGGGGAAGCCCACCCACTTGACAATGCAGGAGATATAAGAGATGTGGGTTCGATCTCTGGGTTGGGAAGATTCCCCTGGAGGAGGGCACGGTAATACATTCCAGTATTCTTGCCTGGAGAATCCCATGGACAGAGGAGCCTGGTAGGCTAAAGTCCATGGGGTCATAAAGAGTCGGAGATGACTGAAGTGACTTAGCACACAGCACAGACTGTAGCCTGCAAGGCTCCTCTGTCCATGGGATTCTCCAGGCAAGAATACTGGAGTGGATAGCCATTCCCTCCTCCAAGGGATCTTCCCGATCCAACCCAAGCCTCCTGCATTGAAGACAGATTATTTCCCATCTGAGCCACAAGGGAAGCCCCATAAATTCCCTAGGGCTGCCATAGAATATAACTACAAACTAAGGGGCTTGAAACAATAGGAATCTACTCTCTGACATCCTGGAGGCTAAAAATCTGAAATCAAGGTTTTGGTGGGGTCCTCTGGGGAAGAATCTCTGCCTCTTCTTGGCTGCTGGTGGTTGCCGGCAATCTTTGGTATTCCTTGGCTTGAGGCTCCATCAGTCCAGTCTCTTTGTCTGTTGTCATATAGGGGTCTTCTCTGTGTCTCCAAATTCCTCTCTTTTTAAGGGATTAGAACTTCAAAAGTTCTTTTTGGAGGACATAATTCAACTCACAACAGAAGTCCCAAGAAAAATTTATCTGAGATCACCTCAAGCTGACATCTAAGGATATGGAGGGAACAAGAGGGAATTGAATTCCTGGGATATGTGGCCTTTGTTGATGGTCCATTATTTCTGCTGTGGCACATCATTGCCCTGTGTTTCTTTCTGGTCATCCATCTGCAATCTCTGTTGACACTTAATAGGAGAGAAATTGTGGAAGGGCAACTCTTTAATAATGATGGTGATGCAATCTCTTAGTCAGTCACTTGGTCATGTGATAAATGAATTCTGGTTGTGCAGGTTTTTTAATTTTTAATAGTCATTGAAAATATTTTTTCTTAAACTTGGGGCTTCTCTGGTGGCTCATTTGGTAAAGAATCCACCTGCTAATGCAGGAGACCCAGGTTCGATCCCTGGGTTGGGAAGATCCCTGGAGAAGGAAATGGCAACCCACTCCAGTATTCTTGCCTGGAGAATCCCATGGACAGAAGAGCCTGGCTGGCTACAGTCCATGGGGTCACAAGAGTCAGGCATGACTTAGTGGTAGAGCACCATCGTAGAGCTCACCATGCTCACCATGGTAGAGCAATCAGGAATTTCTCTCTCTCCCTCTCTGTCTCTCTCATGTGCAAACACACACACAAAAGTATTTAATGTTTTTATCTGGAAGAATTAAGCATGCAATCTATTTTCTACCTTTAATTTTTACCACTGTTAAACTATTAGTATATACATTTTGTTAATTGCAGCAACCACTTTGAAATTTTCTCAAACTGAATGTTCTCAAAACAAAATTTAGACACTCTGGTATCAGCATTTCTGAAGGACCCTGGGTTTAGTCAGCTTAAATCAGTGAGTTCCCTCACTGACTAAGAAGAGCCTTTATTCAGAACATAAACAGCCTTGTCCCACCTAACCTCCCCTCCTTCTCACTCACCCACTAGTGGCTGAATTCATTGTCTCTTCTTCCACAGATGACTTGTATATGAGCTTTATTCAACATTGATACTTACTGAGTATCAATGAGAAAAATTGATACTGAGTATCAATTGAGAAAAAATAAACTAAAAAATTAAATTGGGGGGAAAACTATAATTTGAGTTGTATGTGTTATTTTATAATGAGGAAAGAAAAAAAGATTTTTAACATTTTGATGGTGCTGAGACTTCGTGACAGCCAGGGCCCTGCAGTCTCTGATGGGAGCTGCAATCCCTGACTCAGGCCATCGCTGGCCCTGCCCTCCCAGTCCTGAAGTCTTTGTACCTCACATTCTTCATCTGAGATCTTCCTCCTGTGCCTCTATTATATGAACAAATCTCATCATTAATGTAAAACGGTTTATTTGGTTGTGAAACAAAATGTTTAAAAGATTACATATATTTATATATAATATAAATTAATTATATATAATTATATATTAAACAAAATGTTTAAAAGATTACATACATATCACATATATAATTATATATAATTATAAATATACATATTATATTATATTTTATATATATATATATAAAATAGAACTTCACCATTATTTATTGAATCAGGTATTTTACTACACTTACTTGGCAGTCTTATTTTCAAAACAACCTTATGAATAAAGTATTATTACCTTTGCTCTTGAATGGAGAAAGGAGAGACCCAGGGTCACATAACAAATAGAGATGCTCAAGTAGAGAACAAAAACCTACGTTTGTCTAACCTTAAAGTTTGTGTTCTTTTTCCACTAATGCCACTCTTATTCTTTCCCCAAGTCTGTTATACAGAGAAAATAATACATATTCTTTTTAAATAATATGTCTCTCACCTTCTCTTTTAACCTGAAATCTAATAGCGCATTGGGCACTACTCTTAATTTTGTGGAACAAGTCATAGGACCAAGTCTTCTACATCACCACTAATGAGCACATTTTAAAAACACCTACTATGTGCACAGCACTGGACAAAATGCTATCATTGAAATATGGAAAAATGAACTCTGCCAGGAAGGGATTTCCATCTACAAAGAAAGAGAAGTTATTGAAGATGATTACCTAAGAATTCTTAGTTGACATTTCTAAAGTAAGGTCTAAACTCATTATCAGGACCACAAGACCTAGATTCACCTCAACTCTTTGGCTTAAGGTTTTGGCAGGGATGATCCTCTCCAAATTAGAATATATAGCCATCCTGAAAGTCAAGCTCCTGAACCTCCATTCTACCCTCAACAATATCACTGCCACTTCTGGCAATCATTTGACCAGGTTTCCTATCATCTTTGAACAATCTATGACTTCCACCTTGATAGTTCTTAGAACACAGAATATGCCCAACCATTTATAGATGTACAAAAACAGTCAGGCCTTTGTTGTCTGATGGTTAATACACTGGGGTGTTTACTTGGTTAGTCTTTTAATGAATTCACTTATTGAGGATTAGATTTTCTGTTTTCCCTGGGGGCTCAGTGATAAAGAAGACATCTGCCAGTGCTGGAGATGCAGGTTCAATTCCTGAGTTGGGAAGATCCCCTGGATAAAATAATGGCAATGCACTCCAATATCCTTGCCTGGGAAATTCCAAGGACAGAGGAGCCTGGTGGGCTACAGTCCATGGGGTCTCTAAAGAGCTGAACATGACTTAGCAATTAAACAACACAGATTTTCTGTAAGTAAGTACACTGCCTTTGTGATTGTGTCTACATCAGGGAAAAGTTCACAGTGTCTCTTCGTATCATGGCCAGTCCCAGTAAACAAAAATAATTTTGAATGTTTTTATGAAGAATTGGTTTTGAAAATAACTCTATGTAATCAAAGAGAAAATATATCATTTAAAAAATCTAGGCACTGATCATATAATGTTGAATAAAATCATGTTTATTCTTTCCTTCTAATTTAATCTCCCATGCAATATTTTTTCATAAATGCTTTTTAAAAATTCACAGATCTACAGACTATACTCTCATAATTGTTAATAGGTTAGTTAATGCACAGGACACTTAATGCAATGTAATACCAAATTTGGAATTTTTTGGTGATACTAGAAGCTTACAATTACTGTTTAACACTCTTTCTCTTTTCTGGATGCTGGCTTTGCATTTCTTTTAAATAAAGAATGGTGCTATGTCTGAGCATGAGGCAACCAACTTTGACTTACAATATTCAGAATTGCTAAATCCTAAATGATTAAGCTGTTAAAGTGCTACACTCAATGTATCAGCAAATTTGGAAAATTCAGCCATGGCCACAGGACTGGTAAAGGTCAGTTTTCATTCCAATCCCAAAGAAGGGCAGTGCCCCCAAATGTTCAAGCTACCAGACAATTGTCACTCATTTCGCATGCTAGTAAGGTTATGCTCAAAATCCTTCAAGGCTTCAGCAGTGAACCAAGAACTTCCATATGTCAAATCTGGGTTTACAAAAGTTAGAGGAACCAGAGATCAAGTTGCCAACATTTATTGGATCATAGAGAAAGCAAGGAAATTCCAGAAAGACATCTACTTCTGCTTCATTGACTACGTTAAAACCTTTGACTGTGTGGATCACAACAAACTGTGGAAAATTCTGAAAGAGATGGGAATACCAGACCACATTATCTGCCTCTTGAGAAACCTGTACATGAGTCAAGAAGCAACAGTTAGAAGCTTATATGGAGCAATAGACTGGTTAAAATTGGGAAACGAGTATGATAAGGCTGTATTGATACTGATCTTGTATATCACTATATGTTCGTATGTTCACTATATATTAATATCATATATTGATATGAAATTCCAATAATCTCAGACATGCAGATGACATCACCCTATGGAAGAAAGTGAGGAAAAGAAAGAGAACCTCTAGATGAAAGTGAAAGAGGAAAGTGAAAAAGCTGGCTTAAAACTCAATATTCAGAAAACTCAGATCATGGCATCTGGTCCCATCATGTCACTGCAAATACATGGGGAAACAATGGAAACAGTGTCAGACTTTATTTTCTTGGGCTCCAAAGTCACTGCAGATGGTGACTGCAGCCATCAAATTAAAAGACACTTGCTCCTTGGAAGAAAAGTTATGACCAACCTAGACAGCATATTAAAAAGCAGAGACATTACTTTGCCAACAAAGAACCATCTAGTTAAAGCTATGATTTTTTCCAGTAGTCATGTACAGATGTGAGGGTTGGACTGTAAAGAAAGCGGAGCACCAAAAAATTGATACTTTTGAATGGTGGTGTTGGAGAAGACTCTTGAGAGTCCCTTGGATTGCAAGGAGATCCACCCAGTCAGTCCTAAAGAAACCAGTCCTGAATATTCATTGGAAGGACTGATGCTGAAGCTGAAGCTCCAGTATTTTGGTCACCTGATGCAAAGAACTGATTCATTGGAAAAGACTCTGATGCTGGGAAAAATTGAAGGCAGGAGGAGAAGGGGACGACAAAGGATGAGATGGTTGGATGGCATCACCAACTCAATGGACATGAGTTTGAGCAAGCTCCGGGGGTTGGAGGCAGACAGGGAAGCCTGGTGTACTGCAGTCCATGGGGTAGCAAAGAATCGGACATGACCGAGCAGCTGAACTGAACTGAACTGAAGGGTATATATTGTCACCCCGTTTATTTAACTTATATGCAGAGCACATCATGTGAAAGCCCAAGCTGGATGAAGCACAAGCTGGAATCAAGATTGCAGGAAGGAATACCAACAACCCCAGATATGCAGATGCTACCACTCTAATGGCAGAAAGTGAAGAAGAACTAAAGACCCTCTTGATGAAAGTGAAAGAGGAGAGTGAAAAAGCTGGCTTAAAACTCAATATGTAAACAACTAAGATCATGGCATCTTGTCTCATCACTTCATGGTAAGTAGAAGGGGAAAAAGTGGAAGAAGTGACAGATTTTAATATTTTGGGGCTCCAGAATCACTGTGGATGGTGATTGAAACCATGAAATTAAAAGATGCTTCCCACTTGGAAGAACAGCTATGACAAACCTTGACAGAAAATTAAAAGGCAAAGATAATACTTTGCCAACAACGGTCAAAATTATGGTTTTTACAGTAGTCAAAATTATGGTTTTTCCAGTTGTCACATACACTGTGAGATCTGGACCATAAAGAAGGAAGAGGGTGGAACAATTGACCCTTTCAAACTGTGGTGCTGTAGAAGATCCTTGATAGTCCCTTAGACAGCAAGGAGATTAACCAGCCAATCCAAAAGGAAATCAACCCTGGATATTCATTTGAAGGATTGATGCTGAAGCTGAAGCTCCATATTGATACTGAAGCTGAAGCTTGAATACTTTGACCACCTGATACAAACAGCTGACTCATGGGAAATAGACCCTGATGCTGGGAAAGACTGAGGTCAGGAGGAGAAGGAGGACAGAGAGAATGATATGGCTGGATGGCATTATTGACTTATGCACATGAGTTTGAGGAAACTCTGGGAGTAAGTGAAGTACAGAGAAGTCTGGCGTGCTGCAGTTCATGGGGTTCAAAGAGTGGTACACAACTGAGCAACTGAACAACAAAAACAAAGCTACTGTTTCTTCAGTTCAGTTCAGGAGCAGCTGAGAGGAGCTACCCCATGCCCGAGGTCAGGGGCAGTGACTGAGAGGAGCTACCCCACATCCAAGGAGAGGCAACTGCACGGGCACAGGAGGGCCGAGAGAGCTACTCCACATTCAAGGTCAGGAGGGGCGGCCGTGAGGAGATACCCCTCTTCCAAGGTAAGGAGCAGCAGCTGCACTTTGCTGGAGCAGCCATGAAGAGATACCCCACGTCCAAGGTAAGAGAAACCCAAGTAAGATGGTAGGTGTTGCAAGAAGGCATCAGAGGGCAGACACACTGAAACCTTAATCACAGAAAACTAATCAATCTGATCACACGGACCACAGCCTGTCTAACTCAATGACATTAAGCCATGCTGTGTGGGGCACCCAAGACGGACGGGTCATGGTGGAGAGGTCAGACAGACTGTGGTCCACTGGAGAAGGGAATGGCAAACCACTTCAATATTCTTGCCTTGAGAACCCCATGAACAGTATGAAAAGGAAAAATGATAGGATACTGAAAGAGGAACTCCCCAGGTCTGTAGGTGCCTAATATGCTACTGGAGATCAGTGGAGAAAGTACTCCAGAAAGAATGAAGGGATGGAGCCAAAGCAAAAACAACACCCAATTGTGGATGTGACTGGTGATAGAAGCAAGGTCCGATGCTGTAAAGAGCAATATTGCATAGGAACCTGGAATGTTAGGTCCACGAATCAAGGCAAATTGGAAGTGGTCAAACAGGAGATGGCAAGAGTGAACATTCTATGAATCAGCGAACTAAAATGGACTGGAATGGGTGAATTTAACTCAAATGACCATTATATCTACCACAGTGGGCAGGACTTCCTTAGAAGAAATGGAGTAGCCATCATGGTTAACAAAAGAGTCTGAAATGCAGTACTTGGATACAATCTCAAAAACGACAGAATGATCTCTTTTTGTTTCCAAGGAAAACCATTCAATATTATGATAATCCAAGCCTATGCTCCAACCAGTAACACTGAAGAAGCTGAAGTTGAACGGTTTTATGAAGACCTACAAGACTTTTTAGAACACCCAAAAAAGATGTCCTTTTCATTATAGGGGACTGGAATGCAAAAATAGGAAGTCAAGAAATACCTGGATTAACAGGCAAATTTGGTCTTGGAATACAGAATGAAGCAGGGCAAAGGCTAATAGAGTTTTGCCAAGAGAACGCACTGGTCATAGCAAACACCCTCTTCCAACAACACAAGAGAAGACTCTACACATGGACATCACCAGATGGTCAACATCAAATCAGATTGATTATATTATTTGCAGCCAAACATGGAGAAGCTCTATACAGTCAGCAAAAACAAGACTGGGATCTGACTGTGGCTCAGATCATGAACTCCTTATTGCCAAATTCAGACTGAAATTGAAGAAAGTAGGGAAAACCACTAGACCATTCAGGTATGACCTAAATCAAATCCCTTATGATTATACAGTGGAAGTGAGAAATAGATTTAGGGGACTAGATCTGATAGATAGTGTGCCTGATGAACTATGGAATGAGGTTCGTGACATTGTACAGAGGACAGGGATCAAGACCATCCCCATGGAAAAGAAATGCAAAAAAGCAAAATGGCTGTCTGGGGAGGCCTTACAAATAGCTGTGAAAAGAAAAGAAGTGAAAAGCAAAGGAGAAAAGGAAAGATACAAGCATCTGAATGCAGAGTTCCAAAGAATAGCAAGAAGAGATAAGAAAGCCTTCCTCCGCAATCAATGCAAAGAAATAGAGGAAAACAACAGAATGGGAAAGACTAGAGATTTCTTCAAGAAAATTAGAGATACTGTTAGGTAGGTAGAATAGGGAAAAGGAGTCCAAAAGGTGGCTAAAAGACAAGGAAGGTCAAAGGAAGGTCCGAGGACCAGAGTGAAAACTTCAGGCAGAACAAACAGCACTCCTGGCTAAGCCCAATTTGCATAGGGCAGGCCCAAGTGGAAGAAAAAACATATAAAAGGAGGAGCCAAAGCGCTTTCTCTGGGACTCTCTCTCCCGCGTGCATGCGCGCTCTCTCTCTCTCTTTCTCTCTTTCTTTCTCTCTCCTTCTATAGACGTCACGCGAGTGTATGTTCCTCAGTTCTTTGTCTCGTCACAACAAAGATTTGGAGCAACAGACATTAAAGCCCTCGGCGCATCACAGCTCTCAGGTCTTGGACAAACCGTGTTACAGCTCTTAGGCAAATCAGTGTTACAGCTCCATTTTTCTTTATAAGATAGCAGGAGAATCCAAGACTCGAAGAGAAGAGAGTGGAGGAGTGCGTGGGGGGAGGAGGGGGGAGAGAGAGAGAGAAAGAGAGAGAGAGAGCGTGCATGCACACGGGAGAGAGAGTCCCAGAGAAAGCGCTTCGGCTCCTCCTTTTATATGTTTTTTTCTTCCACCTGGGCCTGCCCTATGCAAATTGGGCTTAGCCAGGAGTGCTGTTTGTTCTGCCTGAAGTTTTCACTCTGGTCCTCGGACCTTCCTTTGACCTTCCTTGTCTTTTAGCCACCTTTTGGACTCCTTTTCCCTATTCTACCTACCTAGCAATACCAAGGGAACATTTCATGCAAAGATGGGCTCAATAAAGGACAGAAATTGTATGGACCTAACAGAAGCAGAAGACATTAAGAAGAGGTGGCAAGAATACACAGAAGAACTGTACAAAAAAGATCTTCACGACCCAGATAATCACGATGGTGTGATCACTCACCTAGAGCCAGACATCCTGGAATGTGAAGTCCTTAGAAAGCATTACTATGAACAAAGCTAGTGGAGGTGATGGAATTCCAGTTGAGCTATTCCAAATCCTGAAAGATGATGCTGTGAAAGTGCTGAACTCAATATGCCAGCACATTTGGGAAAAAATCAGCAGTGGTCACAGGACTGGAAAAGGTCAGTTTTCATTCCAATCCCAAAGAAAGGCAGTGCCAAAGAATGCTCAAACTACCACGCAATTGCACTCATCTCACACGCTAGTAAAGAAATGCTCAATATTCTCCAAGCCAGGCTTCAGCAATACGTGAACCGTGAACTTCCAGATGTTCAAGCTGGTTTTCGAAAAGGCAGAGGAACCAGTGATCAAATTGCCAACATCCCCTTGAGAGAGTCATTTCCTAGGCAGGTTGATAAGAAGTCTAGGGGTCCCCAAGGAGAGAGGGGTCTAGAATTCTCAAGGAGGAAGAAAGAACAAATTTTTTTTTCCTCTACATTCCTTAGGATTATGTATCTTGCCTGAGGACAGTCTCTGGATTAAACCTGGCAAATCATGTTATTTTTAAATGTAAATTATGGGAGTAGGTCTAGTCTTTACAAGGATTATATAACAATAATGTATCCTGCCTGAAGGCAGTCTCTGGACTAAATCTTCTAGCTAATCCTGTTATCTTAAAATGTAAATTATGGGAGTAGGTCTGGTGAGGTCTTTACAACCTCCAGACCTTCTTTGGATTCATTGGAGAGTTTATAACTCCATTGATAACACGAGAAAGCAAGTACTCTTTCTACCCCTTCTGATGTCTATGTCAGAAGCTTTCCGTATCTCCTTTATACTTAAATAAAACTTTATACACAAAAGCTCTGAGCGATCAAGACTCATCTCTGGCCCCAGATTGAATTCTTCTCCTCCAGAGGCCAAGAATCCCAGCATCTTTGCATGGTTCAACAACAACTTTTCATGCTAGATCATCGAAAAAGCAAGAGAGTTCCAGAAAAACATCTATTTCTGCTTTATTGACTATGCCAAAGCCTTTGACTATGTGGATAACAATAAACTGTGGAAAATTCTGAAAGAGATGGGAATACCAGACCACCTGACCTGCCACTTGAGAAATCTATATGCAGGTCAGGAAGCAACAGTTAGAACTGGACATGGAACAACAGACTGGTTCCAAATAGGAAAAGGAGTACATCAAGGCTGTATATTATCACCCTGCTTATTTAACTTATATGCAGAGTACATCATGAGAAATGCTGGGTGGAAGAAGCACACGCCGGAATCAAGATTGCCAAGGGAAATATCAATAACCTCAGATATGCAGATGACACCACCCTTATGGCAGAAAGTGAAAAGAACTAAAGACCCTCTTGATGAAAGTGAAAGAGGAGAGTAAAAAACTTGGCTTAAAACTCAACATTCAGAAAACAAAGATCATGGCATCTGGTCCCATCACTTCATGGGAAATAGATGGGGAAACAGTGTAGACTTTATTTTGGGGGAGCTCCAAAATCACAGCAGATGGTGATTGTAGCCATCAAATTAAAAGATGCTTATTCCTTGGAAGGAAACTTTTGACCAACCTAGATAGCATGTTTAAAAGCAGAGACATTACTTTGCCAACAAAGGTCCGTCTAGTCAAGGCTATGGTTTTTCCAGTAGTCATGTATGGATGTGAGAGTTGGACTGTGAAGAAAGCAGAGTATCGAATAATTGATGCTTCTGAACTGTGGTGTTGGAGAAGACTCTTGAGAGTCCCTTGAATTGCAAGGAGATCCAACCAGTCCATTCTGAAGGAGATCAGCCCTGGGTGTTCATTGGAAGGACAGATGCTGAAGCTGAAACTCCAATACTTTGGCCACCTCATGCAAAGAGTTGACTCATTGGAAAAGTCCCTAATTTGGGGAAGGATTGGGGGCAGGAGGAGAAGGGACGACAGAGGATGAGATGGCTGGATGGCATCACCGACTCAATGGACATGAGTTTGAATAGACTCCAGGAGTTGGTGATGGACAGGGAGGCCTGGTGTTCTGCAATTCATGGGGTTGCAAAGAGTTGGACATGGCTGAGTGACTGAACTGAACTGAATTTTTGCTATTTTTAAAAAAAGTCTTTCCTCTGCATATCTGGTTTAATTTGAAATTTGATTATGATATATCTTTGATTATGGTATGGTTCTCTCATTTATTTTCTGAAGATATCCTGGTCTCTCTGCACATCTTTATCTTCTTCAATGGTGCGCTGGCACAGCAACCTCTGCCTCCGTGAACATCTGTTTCCTAAACCCAGTACGTGCACTGAACTTGGTCTGGATTTCTCTTGTTAAAATGCAGCATGGAAACTGTATTGAGGCAGTAAGTCAGGGGAAATTATAAGGATAACTTATTTTGCTTCCTTTATTTCAAGAATCACTATATCTTGTTCTTTCTTTCCAGTGTCTGAAAATCCTTGTTTTAATAGCCTGTTCATTTTTTGTTGTTGTTTTTTCTGGTAGGAGAATTCCCATGCCATTTATTCTTTTGAGATTTGAAATAGAAATCTTGCTTACTGAAAATACATTCAACAATACAGACATACACAGAAATGAAAAGAAGAAACGTTCTTCCTTACTTCTTTGTGCCCAGTGGCAATTTTATTAATTATTTTTTGAAATCTTTTCCTATGAAAAATATTTATACATGTTTTTGTTTCACAAAGATGGGAATTACAAAAGATTTTCTTTTGAAAAACAGTTTTTTGTTACTAATGAACATGGATAAATTTTTTATTCTATAAAATTGTATTCTATGTCTTTTCCTCAATTTACTTAATAAACATTTTCCTTCTGTTTTTGCTCTATTAAAAATTGTCAGTCAGTTCAGTTCAGTCGCTCAGCCATGTCTGACTCTTTGCGACCCCATAGATTGCAGCATGCCAGTCTTCCCTGTCCATCACCGACTCCCGGAGCTTGCTCAAACTCATGTCCATCAAGTCAGTGATGCCATCCAATCATCTCATCCTCTATTCTTGCCTTTTATGTACTTCTTGTCACAATACATGAATTCTAAGAAAACTTCTCAGAATTGCTGCATCAGAGTATGTGACTAAAAATTTAATAAGTATTGCAACCTTCAAACTGCCCCCTCCCCCAATGCAGTTATGTTTATCTGAATGGCAGAAGAGAGTTACAAGGTTTTAAAGCAGTTGCTCACTGCTCTTCATGTGCTCTGTTGAACAAAAAATCAATTTAAATGCTGTAGTCTAGACATTAATTCCCTATAGTCACATAGCCATCACTTATGTTTCAGTAATATAACATGGTTTGCATATATGTAAGATCATTGATTTCAACATGGCCCACTTCAAAATGTCCCTCCACATGTACTATCCAAAAGAGAAAGAAAGAAATTCAAGCATGTGATAAAGGTGAAATTGATTCATAGTCTTGAAAACTTTGTTTCTTTAACATCATGTTACTGCTTTATATTTAGGTACTATTCCTTTCCTTTTGTAGAATGTGTTCTTTTACCAGAACAGTGTACCTTAATACATTCCTTTCATTTTAATATTAATAGTACATTGTGCTATTAAAAAATAGCTTCATTTTTTATTTTATTTTAGATCACTATATATAAATCTATCTCTCACCCTACATGCTTAACTAATTCTTTCATTAGGTCAACTGGAGCTTAAAGCTTGAAGACTGAGCTGAACTAAAACCATGCTAAATCAGTTCTTACTAGTGTCCTGGTAGTATGTACAGAGAAAGAAAGAGAAAGAGAGGAAGTATAAGTATGCCAACTTGTCCTGGCTTTTCAATGTCTAGAAGAAAGATCAAAGAAGATAAAATATAGCACCAGTATTTTGTCAAAGCTACTATGAATTATCTCATTTGTCAGCTGGAATACCTATACTTCATGCTCAAGAGGAAAAAAGGGGAGTATCCATAGAAAACCACCACCACAATTATCTCTTCTGACACAAAAAATTGATTGTGAAGTAATTAACAAAAATATCTACTTAGATATTAGAACTTCAATTCTGCATGTCAAAGATTTTAAAAATATCTCCAAAATTTAAAACAAGAATTTATTTTATGCATCTGAGACATTCATTCATACAAGAAACATTTATTGAGCATCTGTGATGATTCGGATATTATTCTAAGTACCAATAGGATACAGCAGTGAACAAAACATATATAAATCCCAGTTCCCATTAAGCTCTAATTCAAAGGGAGGGAGACAGACACACACACACACACAATTAACAAAGATACTTCATGGTATTTTTGGTACACAGAATCCTAAACTATCCCAATGCTTGCCCTTGTGTGATCATCTCACCTTGAGATGGGGTTGAACCTATGAATATGATGGAAATCACTCCTGTGATTGTTATCTTATATGGCAAAAGAGATTTTATAGATGTAATTAAGATCCCAGATCAGTTCAATTTATGACAGGGAGATGGGCCTGACTTAATCATATGAATTCTTAAAAATCTGCATCTTGAAGGCAGAAAGAGGAAAGTCAAAGATTCAAAGTAAAGTTGGATTCAACACAATAAGAATCCTCTGATTCTGCTGATGAAGGGGGCCAGATGGCAAGGACCTAAGAGTATCATTTAAGAGTACAGAGCAGCCACTGGCTGACAGCCAGCAAGAAAACAGGGACTCATTTATACAACTGTAGTGAACTGAATTCTGCCAACAACCTGAATGAGCTCCCAACAGATTTTCCCCAGAGGCTCCTGACAAAAGTTCAGCCCTGCTGATACCTTGATTTCTGCCCTGTGAGACATTAAGCAGAGCATCAACCACACCATGGAGAAGTTGGGTTAGAAGTTTTGCTAGTAAATTAGTATTGCTTTACATTGCTCAATTGTGGTGTATTGTTATGCAACAATAAAAGACTAACATAGGGAAACTGAGTTCACAGTGGTGATGTGGGAAGACCCTGAACTCATCTCGTCCTACAGAAGAGAGTATTAACTGCTACTTATGGAACAATTTTCCTCTGAAAAAGACCTGAAGGCTCAATGAACAGGCCTCCACAACAAAAGATCAAAGAGATGCATCAATAGGGGTAGGAGAGGGAGAGATATGGTCTTGCCTAGGACCCCACTCCAGGAACAGAGATCCACAATCAGGAGGGATTCCAAACAAATGCAACTTTCCTTCAAGGAGTTAAGGGATTGAGTTCCACATTGGCACTCTGACTCTTGGGTTCAGCACCACAAAGATGAGACCCCAAAGCATCTGGTTTTAAAAGTCAAGGCAATTAAGTCCAGGAGAACCACAGAACTGTAGGAAATAGAGAATCCACTTATAATGAACTGGTGCACAGATGCACTTGCCCTGAGATCTAGAGCATAAGTCACAGCTTGAAAAACACCCAGATCATAAGTGATATTAAAGCAGCCTCTGGAAAAACAACAAACAAAAATCTAGGACCAGGTAGCTTCACTGTGAATTCTTCCAAATATTTTTAAAAGATATAATACCTATGCTTCTCAACCCCTTCTAAAAAATTACAGACAAGAAAGTGTTTCCAAACATATTTTATAAGGTTAGCATTATTCATACACCAAAACCAGAGAAGGACAACATTCACATGATTAGGCCAATTTCCTGTTGAAAATACATGCAAAAATCCTCAAGAAAATATTAGCAAACTAAACTCTATAATATTACATCAAAAGGATCATACACTATGATCAACTGAGATTTATTCCAGGGATGCAAGAACAGTTCAAAATCCACAAATCAATGAACATGTTATATCACCTGAATAAAACAGAATATAATCATATTATCACCCCAATAGGTGTAGAAGTGGCAGTTGATAAAATTCAACATCTATTTATGATAAAAATCCACAATAAAATGAGTATAGAGGGAATGTATCTCAGCATAATAAAGGCCATATATGGCTAGGCCACAGCTAACATTATACTCAAAAATGAAAAGTTGAAAAAATTTCCTCTAAAATCAGGAACAAAACAAGAATGCTCCCTTTTGCCACTTGCATTCAACACAGCATTGAAAGTCCTTGCCACAGCAATTAAGCAAGAAAAAGAAATAAAAGCCATCCACATTGGATAGGAAGAAGTAAAACCTATCACTATTTGTAGACAATATGGTATGTATAGAAAACCCTATAGACTCCACTAAAAAAAGCTGTTAGTACTAATGAAGGAATTCCGTAAAGTCACAGTATAGAAAATCAATATACAGAAAGCTGTGATGTGTTTATACACTAATAACGAACTATAAGAGAAATTAAGAAAACAATCCTATTTACAACTGAATCAAAAAATAAAGTACCTAAGAATAAATTTAACAAACAAAGTGAACGAATTGTACACTGAAAACTAAAGGAAACTGATGAAAGAAATTATGGAAAACACAAATAAAGTGGTGAAAGTGAAAGTCACTCAGTCGTGTCCAATTCTTTGCGAATTCTCCAGGCCAGATAACTGGAGTGGGTAGCTGTTCCCTTCTCCGGGGGATCTTCCCATACCAGGGATCAAACCCAGGTCTCCCGCATTGCAGGTGGATTCTTTACCAGCTGAACCACCAAGGGAGTCTAAGAATACTGGTAGCGTATCTTTTCTCCAGGGTATCTTTCTGACCCAGGAATCAAACCAGGGTTTCCTGCATTACAGGAGGATTCTTTACAGCTTAACTACCAGGGAAGCACAAATAAGTGGAAAGATATTCCATGCTAATGGATTGGAGGAATTACTATTAAAATATCCATACTACTCAAAGCAATCCATGGAGTTGATGCACTCTCTATCAAAATGCCAATGGCACGTTTCACAAAACTGGTACATATAATTCTAAAATTTTAATGCAACAATAAAAGAACCTGAATAGGCAAAACAATCTTGAGAAAGAAGAACAAAGTGGGACGTATCACACTTTCTGTTTTGAAACCCTACTACGAATCTATATTAATCAAAATAGTACAGTACTGGTACAAACACACACACTCAGATCAATGGAACAGAATCGAGAGCCCAAAAGTACAATTTAATTAATTTACAGCCAAGACGTAAAGAGCATACAAAGAAAAAATACTCTCTTCAATAAATGGCATTGGGAAAGCTGAACAGCCATATGCAAAAGGATAAAACTGGACCACACTCTTACACCATACACAAAAATCTGCTCAAAATGAATTAAAAACTTGAGTGTAAGACACAAAACCAAAAAATTCCTACAAGAAACATAGGCGGTAACCTCAATGATATTTGTCTTAGTGATGGTTATGCAGATCTGACTCCAAAGGTAGAAGAAACAAAAAAGCAAAAGTCAGCAAATAGGACTACATCAAAGGTAAAAGCTTCTGCACATGTAAGGGAGCCATCAACAAAACAGAAAGGCTGCATACCAAATGGGAAAAGATATCTGCAAACCATATGTCAGGTAAGTGGTTGACATTCAAAAGATATAAAGAACTCATACAACTCACCACCAACAAAAAAGCAAACATTCCAATTTTTAAAATGGGCAGAAAATCTGACTAGACATTTTTCCTTAGAAGACATACAGATGACCAACAGATACATGAAAAGATGTTCACGATTCCTAATCACTCAGATCAGATCAGTCGCTCAGTCATGTCCGACTCTTTGCGACCCCATGAATCACAGCACGCCAGGCCTCCCTGCCCATCACCAACTCCCAGAGTTCACTCAGACTCACGTCCATCGAGTCAGTGATGCCATCCAGCCATCTCATCCTCTGTCGTCCCCTTCTCCTCTTGCCCCCAATCCCTCCCAGCATCAGAGTCTTTTCCAATGACTCAACTCTTCACATGAGGTGGCCAAAGTACTAGAGTTTCAGCTTTAGCGTCATTCCTTCCAAAGAAATCCCAGGGCTGATCTCCTTCAGAATGGACTGGTTGGATCTCCTTGCAGTCCAAGGGACTCTCAAGAGTCTTCTCCAACACCACAGTTCAAAAGCATCAATTCTTCGGCACTCAGCTTTCTTCACAGTCCAACTCTCACATCCATACATAACCACAGGAAAAACCATAGCCTTGACTAGACAAACCTTTGTTGGCAAAGTAATGTCTCTGCTTTTGAATATGCTATCTACGTTGGTCATAACTTTCCTTTCAAGGAGTAAGCATCTTTTAATTTCATGGCTGAAGTCACCATCTGTAGTGATTTTGGAGCCCAGAAAAATAAAGTCTGACACTGTTTCTCCTGTTTCCCCATCTATTTCCCATGAAGTGGTGGGACCAGATGCCATGATCTTCATTTTTTGAATGTTGAGCTTTAAGCCAACTTTTTCACTCTCCACTTTCACTTTCATCAAGAGGCTTTTGAGTTCCTCTTCACTTTCTGCCATAAGGGTGGTGTCATCTGGAGTACTATGCAGTGGTAAAAAAGAATGAAATTCTGGCGTCTGCAACACCATTGATGAACCTTGAGAATATTATGCTAAGTGAAATAACACAGAAAGAAAAAGACAAATACATAAGTTTCACTCATACATGAAATCTAAAAGAAAATAAAAAAGAAAAACTAAATCAAAAATAAACTCATAGATACAGAGAATAGATAAGTGGTTACCAGAGAGGAAGGGGACTGGAGGGTGCATATACATAGTGAAGGAGGTCAGTTGTGTGGTGATAGATGGTAACCAGAGTATTTTGGGGGTAGTCACTTCATAGTGGTATGGATATTGAATTATAATTTAATACACATGAGATGTATCAGATCAGATCAGATCAGTCACTCAGTCGTGTCCGACTCTTTGCGACCCCATGAATCACAGCACGCCAGGCCTCCCTGTCCATCACCAACTCCTGGAGCTCACTCAGACTCACGTCCATCGAGTCAGTGATACCATCCAGCCATCTCATCCTCTGTCGTCCCCTTCTCCTCCTGCCCCCAATCCCTCCCAGCATCAGAGTCTTTTCCAATGAGTCAACTCTTCGAATGAGGTGGCCAAAGTACTGGAGTTTCAGCTTTAGCATCATTCCTTCCAAAGAAATCCCAGGGCTGATCTCCTTCAGAATGGACTGATTGGATCTTCTTGCAGTCCAAGGGACTCTCAAGAGTCTTCTCCAACACCACAGTTCAAAAGCATGCGATGTAAAATAAATACCAAAAAAAAAAAAAAAAAGGAAAAAGAAGACTAACACAGTATTTTAGGAGCCTATCAATATATGTAAGAAATAGAGGAAAGAGGAAGGATATGTCAAGGACATGATGGAAATGGGAGTGGAAAAGAATTGGCCAAATCTGAATGAAAGAGAATAAGGTGAGGACCCAGCCTTGTGGATATCCAGAGGGAGAAGTTAGCAGAGGGAGAAGTTAGCAGCAGTGAGAACCTCCACAAAGGCCCTAAAGTTAAAATTTGCCTGAGGTGTTACTAACCAATTACCATAATCTGTGGATTGTTTAAATGAAGTATAAGGCATACATACTGCCTGCCTTAAAGATTTCACAGTTTACAAGAAACAGTAAATCCCTCCCTCCCTCTCTCCCTGACTTCTTTCCTTCCCTCCTTAACTCTCCTTCCTTCATTTCTTTCCTCTGAACTTTATTTCCTCGCTTTCAATGAGAATTTAGTGTATGCCTATTTTGTGCCTGGAAGTGTGATAGATAGTGGAAATATAACACTGAATAAGACAGACATCATGTGGCCCTTAGGGAGTTTTCTATCTGGTGACAGTAAAGGGGCAGTCAAGAGCAGCATCATATGTTGGAGGGGGAGAAAAATAAACTATGGAACAAAAGAACAAAGAAGGGACGGCTAACCCAGATTTGCTTTCTCTAAGCAAGTGATATCCAAGCTGAGAACTCAAAGAAGGGTGTGTTCCAGAAAGCAGCCAGGTTCAGTTCAGTTCAGTCACTCAGTCGTGTCTGACTCTTTATGACCCCATGGACTGCAGCACACCAGGCCTCCCTGTCCATCACCAACTCCCAGAGTTTACTCAAACTCATGTCCATTGAGTTGGTGATGCCATGCAACCATCTCATCCTCTGTTGTGCCCTTGTCCTCCTGCCTTCAATCTTTCACAGCATCAGGGGCTTTTCCAATGAGTCAGTTCTTTGCATCGGGTGGCAAAAGTACTGGAATTTCAGCTTCAGCATCAGTCCCTCCAATGAATATTCAAGACTGATCTCTTTTAGGATGGACTGGTTGGATCTCCTTGCAGTCCAAGGGACTCTCAAGAGCCTTCTCCAACACCACAGTTCAAAAGCATCAATTCTTCGGTGCTCAGCTTTCTTTATAGTCCAACTCTCACATCCATACATGACTACTGGAAAAATCATAGCTTTGACTAGACGGACCTTTGTTGGCAAAGTAATGTCTCTGCTTTTTAATATGCTGTCTATGTTGATCATAACTTTTCTTCCAAGGAGCAAGCATTTTTTAATTTCATGGCTTCACTCACCATCTGTAGTGATTTTGGAGCCCAAAAAAATAGTCTGTCACTGTTTTCACCGTTTCCCCATTTTTTGCCATGAAGTGATGGGACCAGATGCCCTGATCTTCATTTTCCGAATGTTGAGTTTTAAGGCACTGTTTCATCTGTTTCTTGGCAGAGAGGACCCTATTAGGTTCAAAGTTGCTGAAAAGGGATAGAATAGGCTCCCAAGAGGAACTAGGAAGAGTTCAGAGTGTCTAGAGCATGCAGGGCAAAGGATGAGATGGGAAGAAGTAGGCCAATGCTCAAAATAAAACCTGGGAAAGTGGGCTGGGGCCAGAATATACAGGTCCTTTGAACCATGTGAATGAGCTTGGATTTTTCCCGAAAAGTAAAATAAAGTCACTGAAACATTTAAATGGAGGCCTTTACCTTTTAGAAAGATTATTCTGATTGTCACATGGAGTGTAGATGCTTGTGAGTGGAGACTGGAGAGAGGGAATCCAGTTGGTGGGAGGAGGGGGGCGAGGGGGCTCCCACTAACCAAGGGAGAGGTGGGGAGTGCTTTGGCAGGGGCAGTGCAAATAGAAAAGAATGGATTCTGGACAAAGTTGGAGGGAAATTGGTAAGAATCCGCTGTGCAGGGATTGCAGAAGATTCCAAATTTGTCAGATTTCTGATTTGGTCCACTCTGTGGATGTTATTGGCTTCCCTGATAGCTCAGCTGGTAAAGGGTCCACCTGCAATGCAGGAGACTGCAGTTCAATTCCTGGGTCGGGAAGATCTGCTGGAGAAGGGATAGGCTACCCACTCCAGTGTTCTTGGGCTTTTCTTGTGGCTCAGTTGGTAAAGAATGCGCCTGCAATGTGGGAGACCTGGTTTTGATCCCTGCGTTGGGAAGATACCCTGGAGAAGGGAGCGGCTGGCTATCCACTCCAGTATTCGGGCCTGGAGAATTCTATGAACTGATAGATCATAGATTAACTGAACTTTGTCTGATAAATTTTAATTAGCTGTCTAATCAACTACACTGTCAAAATAAGTGGTATTAAGAACTGTGGGAGTTGAGAAAACAGGAATTTGGACAGGGGCAATGTTAGAGATTCTACAATGAATTAAGGTCACAAAGCATCGGACAAGACTGTGCAACTGAAATGAACTGATGTTAGAGAAGGCTTCTAGAAAGATGGAGTTTGACTGGTACTTCAGGGTGGCATTTGATTGTAAGAGGCGTGTGCATGCATGCTAAGTCACTTCAGTTCTGTCCAACTCTTAGCAACCCATCGTCTATAGCTCACCAGGCTCCTCTGTCTATGGGATTCTCCAGCAAGAATACTGGAGTGGGTTGCTGTGCCCTTCTCCAGAGTACCTTCTCAACCCAGGGATTGAACCTGCATCTCTGGCATTTCCTGCATTGGCAGGTGGATTCTTTACCTTTGAGCCACCTGGTAAGAGGTGTGAGAGGAAGCTACTTCTCCTGAGTGGGACAGCCCAAGCAATGGCAGAATAAGAAATATGACTGGTAAGAGGCCAGTATGGATAAGTCTTAGGGTATGAAGGGTACCTGTGGCAGTAAGATCATTTTTCTACAGAGTATCAGATTACAGAAAAACTTCAATGGTGGGCTTTGGAGCACTGGACATGATCTAACTAAAAAGCATGCTTGGTTAGTGAATAAAAAGAAACAAAGCAAGAGCTGTGTGTTTTGAAGGTTAGACTAGTTTCAGTCAACTGGATACTTTGAGCACAGAAAGGGATATCTGAATGCAGCAAAGAGCAAATAAAAATGTTTCAAAACTCCAAGGACAAGGTGATGATGTCATATATCAAGGCACTTCTCCTTGTCAACTAACTAGGAAGGAAGAACGGAAAAATACAATGAGATCTCCGAGCTAAGACTACATATTTGGAAGGCCTACACACAGAGGGGGCTTCCCTCATAGCTCAGTTGGTAAAGACTATGCCTGCAATGCAGGAGACCCCGGTTCAATTCCTGGGTTGAGAAGACCCACTGGAGAAGGGATAGGCTACCCACTCCAGTATTCTGGACTAGAGAATTCCTTGGACTATATAGCCCATGGGATGGCAAGGAGTCCGACATGACTGAGCGACTTTCACTTTCACACACTGAGCAGATAAACCTAGAAGCATATTTGGGATTAGTTCTTGGTACAGCAAACAGAAGTCCTATGAAGCAGCATCAAGGCATTCCCAGAAGGACAAACTGAGGTTTACAAATAGTGAGAAATCCAGGTGCACATAATATTTAGAGACTTGAGGATGTAAATAAGCAGCATTAAAGGTTCATATCAAGGAAATCTGCCAACAGTTGCCAAAGTTCCAATTAACAAGTGATGATTTAGGAGAAAGACACAGCCTTTAAAAGAGATACTGCTAGGATTTCCCTGGTGGTTCAGTGGCTAAGATTCTGTGTTCCCAATGCAGGAAGCCCAGGTTCCATCCCTGGCCAGGGATTTAGATCCCGTGTGTGTGTGTGTGTGTGTGTGTGTCTGTGTGTGTGTGTGCACGCACTTAATCGCTCAGTCACGTTGACTCTTTGCTACACCATGGACTGTAGCCCACCAGGATGCTCTGTCCACAGGATTTTCCAGGAAAGAATACTGGAGTGAGTTGCCATTTCCTCATTCAGGGGATCTTCTGACCCACAGACCCAGAGAACCTACATCTCCTGCACTGGCAGGTGGATTCTTTATTACTGTGCCACTCGGGAAGCCCAGATCCCACAAGCCACAACTAAAGATCGAGTGCCACAGCTAAGACCTGGTACATCCAGATAAGTAAATAAATATTTTTAAAAAGTGATACTATCAGAGAGACCGAATCACTAGACAGATTATTAACATAGGGACATAAGGACAGATAGCAAAACCAAGATCCACACTGAAATGAGGGATAATGTGAAAATCAGGTTAAGGGAAGAAAAAAAGTTCAGTTCACATTTGGGGCACAGGAAAGAGAAAATAGTACAGCATAAACGCTTTGGTGGCTGAATTTCTTCATACTCACCCTAGTTAAAGTGAAAATGGAGACCTCAATGTCTTAGAGCCAAGGTCATACCTACTGGCTAAGTGTCAAGAATTGTTAAGAAAGAGGAAAAAACCAGAATGTTTGGAATCAGGCCCTGATAATAAGAGCTCAGAAATAAATAGTTTTGATAGTTTAATAATAAACATCTAGTCTATGCCAAGCGCAGTGCTACTGTGAGGACCCTTATTATCTTTAGTACTCATTATCAGCCTTGTAAGGAATTAAGGAATTATCAGCACTCCCAGGTGGTACTAGTGGTAAAATATCTGCCTGCCAATGCAGGAGATGCAAGAGATGTGTGTTTGATCCCTGGGTTGCGATGATCCCCTGGAGGAGAAAATGGTAACCCATTCCAGTACCCTTGCCTGGAAAATCCCAGAGGAACCTGTTGGGCTACAGTCCACTGGTCACAAAGAAAGACTAATTCATTAATAAATTCACACAAATATTAGAGGGCAGAGCCAGAATTTGAACCAAGGATTCTGTTTTCAAGATTCAATTTCATTCCAGCAGTCGACACAATGTGGCTTTGGTGTGAAATACGCTACATACTCTCTATGTGTAATCTCTCAGTATGTTTGCAACTGCAGATCCCAGAAGTCTGTCCAAAGGAGACATGACCAATGAAATATGGAAGAGGGTGCAAGGGAAAAGAGGGAAGAATCACAGGTGATGGAATAGTTTGGGGCCTGGTAGTTAACAAGATTCAGATAAGGCAATGGCACCCCACTCCAATACTCTTGCCTGGAAAATCCCATGGACGGAGGAGCCTGGTGGGCTGCAGTCCATGGGGTCATGAAGAGTCGGACACGACTAAGCGACCTCACTTTCACTTTTCACTTTCATGCATTGGCGGAGGAAATAGCAACCCACTCCAGTATTCTTGCCTGGAGAATCCCAGGGACAGAGGAGCCTGGTGGGCTGCCGTCTATGGGGTTGCACAGAGTCGGACATGACTGAAGCGACTTAGCAGCGGCAGCCATTAACAAGATTAGAGAGGAAGAAATGAGAAACCTTGAGAGAAATTGGTTTTTGTGGTAGGTTGTATGGATTGCTGATGAAAGAAGGAAGTGGTTTTGAGTACAACTAATTTGAGTGAAAATATTTTAGGGGCATTTGTAAATAACTAACAACATTTAAAAGGAAATATATATTTGTAAGCATATTTTAACTGGATTCTATTTAGTAACACAGCAGCTTGAATGTGTTAAAAATACTGTAGTCATTTTTTATGATTTAAACTATGTGAAAATTGCTATAGGTATGTTTTTATATGTGTGCTGTCTTTAGGTGATATACCTTAGGGATATACAATTGAATTATGCATATAACAGATTATATAATACGAATGAGTGTTAAAAAAGCATTTAAAATTGCAATACATGAACTGTAATTTTCCAGATGTTCAAGCTGGTTTTAGAAAAGACAGAGAAACAAGAGATCAAATTGCCAACATCCACTGGATTGTCAAAAAAGCAAGAGAATTCCAGAAAAACATCTATTTCTAGTTTATTGACTATGCCAAAGCCTTTGAATGTGTGGATCCCAATAAACTGTGGAAAATTCTTCAAGAGATGGGAATAACAGACCATCAGAACTGTCTCTTGAGAAACCTGTATGCAGGTCAAGAAGCAACAGTTAGAACTGGACAGGAACAACAGACTGGTTCCAAAAAGGAAAAGGAGTACGTCAAGGCTGAATATGTCACCCTGCTTATGTAACTTATATGCAGAGTACATCACAAGAAACACTGGGCTGGGAGTAGCACAAGCTGGAATTAAGATTGCCAGGAGAAATATCAATAACCTCAGATATGCAGATGACACCACCCTTATGGCAGAAAGTGAAGAAGAACTAAAGAGCCTCTTGATGAAAGGGAAAGAGGAGAGTGAAAAATTTGGCTTAAAGCTCAACATTCAGAAAACGAAGATCATGGCATCCAGTCCCACCACTTCATGGGAAATAGATGGAGAAACAGTGGAAACAGTGTCAGATTTTATTTTGGGGGACTCCAAAATCACTACAGATGGTGACTGCAGCCATGAAATTAAAAGACACTTACTCCTTGGAAGGAAAGTTATGATCAACCTAGATAGCATATTTAAAAGCAGAGACATTACTTTGCCAACAAAGGTCCATCTAGTCAAGGCTATGGTTTTTCCTGTGGTCATGAATGGATGTGAGAGTTGGACGGTGAAAAAAGCTGGAGCACCAAAGAACCGAACTGAACTGAACTGATGGAATATTTTCACTTCAACACCAAACTGAGTCTGTCTTCCCTCTTTCTTCTACTTGCAACCCGTACACACATATCAGATCAGATCAGATCAGTTGCTCAGTCGTGTCCGACTCTTTGTGACCCCATGAATCGCAGAACGCCAGGCATCCCTGTCCATCACCAACTCCCGGAGTTCACTCAGACTCACGTCCATCGAGTCAGTGATGCCATCCAGCCATCTCATTCTCTGTCGTCCCCTTCTCCTCCTGCCCCCAATCACTCCCAGCATCAGGGTCTTTTCCAATGAGTCAACTCTTCGGATGAGGTGGCCAAAGTACTGGAGTTTCAGCTTTAGCATCATTCCTTCCAAAGAAATCCCAGGGCTGATCTCCTTCAGAATGGACTGATTGGATCTTCTTGCAGTCCAAGGGACTCTCAAGAGTCTTCTCCAACACCACAGTTCAAAAGCATCCATTCTTTGGCGCTCAGCTTTCTTCACAGTCCAACTCTCACATCCATACATGACCACAGGAAAAACCATAGCCTTGACTAGATGAACCTTTGTTGGCAAAGTAATGTCTCTGCTTTTGAATATGCTATCTAGGTTGGTCATAACTTTCCTTCCAAGGAGGAAGTGTCTTTTAATTTCATGGCTGCAGTCACCATCTGCAGTGATTTTGGAGCCCAGAAAAATAAAGTCTGACACTGTTTCCCCTGTTTGCCCATCTATTTCCCATGAAGTGGTGGGACTGGATGCCATGATCTTCGTTTTCTGAATGTTGAGCTTTAAGCCAACTTTTTCACTCTCCACTTTCACTTTCATCAAGAGGCTTTTGAGTTCCTCTTCACTTTCTGCCATAAGGGTGGTGTCATCTGCATATCTGAGGTGATTGATATTTCTCCCGGCAATCTTGATTCCAGCTTGTGTTTCTTCCAGTCCAGTGTTTCTCATGATGTACTCTGCATATAAGTTAAATAAACAGGGTGACAATATACAGCCTAGACGAACTCCTTTTCCTATTGGAACCAGTCTGTTGTTCCTGTCCAGTTCTAACTGTTGCTTCCTGACCTGCATACAAATTTCTCAAGAGGCAGATCAGGTGGTCTGGTATTCCCATCTCTTGAAGAATTTTCCACAGTTTATTGTGATCCACACAGTCAAAGGCTTTGGCATAGTCCATAAAGCAGAAAGAGATGTTTTTCTGGAACTCTCTTGCTTTTCGATGATCCAGCGGATGTTGGCAATTTGATCTCTGGTTCCTCTGCCTTTTCAAAAAGCACGGTTCACATATTGCTGAAGCCAGGCTTGGAGAATTTTGAGCATTACTTTACAAGCGTGTGAGATGAGTGCAATTGTGCAGTAGTTTGAGCATTCTTTGGCATTGCCTTTCTTTGGGATTGGAATGAAAACTGACCTTTTCCAGTCCGGTGGCCACTGCTGAGTTTTCCAAATGTGCTGGCATATTGAGTGCAGCACTTTCACAGCATCATCTTTCAGGATTTGGAATAGCTCAACTGGAATTCCATCACCTCCACTACCTTTGTTCGTAGTGATGCTTTCTAAGGCCCACTTGACTTCACATTCCAGGATGTCTGGCTCTAGGTGAGTGATCACACCATCGTGATTATCTGGGTCGTGAAGATTTTTTCGTACAGTTCTTCTGTGTATTCTTGCCATCTCTTCTTAACATCTTCTGCTTCTGTTAGGTCCATACCATTTCTGTCCTTTATTGAGCTCGAAATGTTCATGGTGTTCATGGGGTCATGGTGGAGAGATTTGACAGAATGTGGTCCACTGGAGATGGGAATGGCAAACCACTTCAGTATTCTTGCCTTGAGAACCCCATGAACAGTATGAAAAGGCAAAATGATAGGATACTGAAAGAGGAACTCCCCAGGTCAGTAGGTGCCCAATATGCTACTGGAGATCAGTGGAGAAATAACTCCCGAAAGAATGAAGGGATGGAGCCAAAGCAACAACAATACCCAGCTGTGGATGTGACTGGTGATAGAAGTAAGGTCCAATGCTGTAAAGAGCAATATTGCATAGGAACCTGGAATGTCAGGTCCATGAATCAAGGCAAATTGGAAGTGGTCAAACAGGAGATGGCAAGAGTGAATGTCAACATTCTAGGAATCAGCAAACTGAAATGGACTGGAATGGGTGAATTTAACTCAGATGACCATTATATCTACTACTGTGGGCAGGAATCCCTCAGAAGAAATGGAGTGGCCATCATGGTCAACGAAAGAGTCTGAAATGCAGTACTTGGATGCAATCTCAAAAACAACAGAATGATCTCTGTTCGTTTCCAAGGCAAACCATTCAATATCACAGTAAGCCAAGTCTATGCCCCAACCAGTAATGCTGAAGAAGCTGAAGTTGAATGGTTCTATGAAGACCTACAAGACCTTTTAGAACTAACACCCAAAAAAGATGTCCTTTTCATTATAGGGGACTGGAATGCAAAAGTAGGAAGTCAAGAAACACCTGGAGTAACAGGGAAATTTGGCCTTGGAATACAGAATGAAGCAGGGAAAAGACTAATAGAGTTTTGCCAAGAAAATGCACTGATCATAACAAACACCCTCTTCCAACAACACAAGAGAAGACTCTATACATGGACATCACCAGATCGTCAACACCGAAATCAGATTGATTATATTCTTTGCAGCCAAACATGGAGAAGCTCTATACAGTCAGCAAAAACAAGACCAGGAGCTGACTGTGGCTCAGATCATGAACTCCTTTTTGCCAAATTCAGACTTAAATTGAAGAAAGTAGGGAAAACCACTAGACCACTCAGGTATGACCTAAATCAAATCCCTTATGATTATACAGTGGAAGTGAGAAATAGATTTAAGGGCCTAGATCTGATAGATAGAGTGCCTGATGAACTATGGAATGAGGTTCATGACATTGTACAGGAGACAGGGATCAAGACCATTCCCATAGAAAAGAAATGCAAAACAGCAAAATGGCTGTCTGGGGAGGCCTTACAAATAGCTGTGAAAAGAAGAGAAGTGAAAAGCAAAGGAGAAAAGGAAAGATATAAACATCTGAATGCAGAGTTCCAAAGAATAGCAAGAAGAGATAAGAAAGCCTTCTTCAGCGATCAATGCAAAGAAATAGAGGAAAACAACAGAATGGGAAAGACCAGGGATCTCTTCAAGAAAATCAGAGGTACACACATATATATGTGGTATATACTCTGATATATACAATTTGACTGTATATTCTTGATTTTATATATGTATATATCCTATCATATGATTAATCTATATGAATATCTATATATACATATATACACTGCATAAAAAATGTTATTGCTGTTTAGTCGCTAAGTCATGTAACTCTATGCACTGTAGTCCACCAGATTCCTCTGTCCATGGGATTTTCCAGGCAAGAATACTGAAGTGGATTGCCATTCCCTTCTCCAGGGGATTTTCCCCACCCAGGAATGGAACCTGCATCTCCTGCATTGCAGGAGGATTCTTTACCATTGAGCCACATGGGAAGCCTGCATAAATTAAAATACAGTTCTTTAAAATATACTTGTAAAAATGTATAAGTCTATGTAAAAATTCACTAGATTTTGATATTTTAAAATTTCAAGGATATGTGCAGAATTAAGGACATACATATTCAGGTTCAATGCAAATATAGGAAAGATGTGCTAAGACTCCTATCAGGGAAGTCCTTGATTAGAAAAGTACAGTCTTGTTAGATGTAACAGTGATGTGCCCTCTGCACACAGGAAAAGGCCCTTTTTAGGGTTTTGTTCTGTAAGAGGTATGGTTCACTACTCTCCATATTAAGATAACATGCCAGATAATCTCTTTTTATTATAAAAGGCATACATTTTTTATGAACATACAGGAATTAAGGAGTAAAGGCCCATCCTGAGAAATCTACTAGATGGTACACTTCAGATAGTCAAGAGAAATGAAGAGATGTCAACACAAGGACTGGTGATTCAAATTTTGAATCCTGTAAATATTTTGCATAATTAGGACATTAAATTAATTTTAAACAAAGAAACCAAAAAACAAATACAAAATGAAACTGAACTTAAAAGAAAACACAGTTTGTGGCATAATTACACAGAGAGGCACAATTCTAACTGACTTAAAGCATAATAATTTATCTTTGCTATAACCTAGCACAAAAAGAATTGTAAAAATAATAACAATTCCACCATTTTAAGCAATCATATTGCTGGTGGTAAGGCTGCTATTTGTATTCTGAAATTGTTATATATGTATTTTTGGACTACAAAACAAAATTACATAATGCTCTAATTCTTATTCCCAGGGAACTTGAGGCCTGCATTTTGTGCAGGAGAAAAGTGATTCAAATGTACATCTGAATATGAATTGGAAGTATAAACAAGAACTCATGATGTATGTTATATGTTTTTTTCTGAATTCTGCCAATGGAAAGGCCTAGAAACAATGAGCAAACCAATGACAACAAATACTCCTAATGCTCAGATTTTAATTTTCAGAAATCATTTTCCAACTAAAAAAGAAGGAAAAGAAACAGGGGTCCTTGAAAATGGGGTTGATTCCACATCTGGCACCAGACATGTACAGGATGAGTTTGAAATATGAAATAGTAAGAAAGCCATCAGAAACTACTGCAGTCATTCAGCAAGACTTATAGCCAACTTAAAGAAGCTCCCACTGGCCCCAAATGGGATAATTTGACTCTCAATAAGGATATTAACTGAAACATATCAATAATTTAAATTCATGAATTCATAATGATATTAAAATAAACGAATTGGTCACCACTGTAGGATCTAGTAAATCAATTCAATATTTTTAAAATAGTGAAGAAATCAAAATAATTGAACCTTTCTCCTGCCATCCCAATATTGCAGTGCTGGATAACCAAAATAGTAGATGAGGGAAATTTTTACCTTTGGATTTTTTTTTTAACAAAAGCATTCTAGACAATAAATGAAGAAATAATAGAATGGTATTACCACTTTGTAACTCCAAATGGATTTAGGCTTTGAGAATCAGTGGCTACCGATATCACTATAAGAGAGGGAACTAGAGATTAGATATTTCTTTTTTTGTTTGTTTTTATTTGTTTTTATTTTATTTTTAATTTTATTTTATTTTTAAACTTTACAATATTGTATTAGTTTTGCCAAATATCAAAATGAATCTGCCACAGGTATACATGTGTTCCCCATCCTGAACCCTCCTCCCTCCTCCCTCCCCATACCATCCCTCTGGGTCGTCCCAATGCACCAGCCCCAGGCATCCAGTATCGTGCATCGAACCTGGACTGGCAACTCATTTCATACATGATATTTTACATGTTTCAATGCCATTCTCCCAAATCTTCCCACCCTCTCCCTCTCCCACAGAGTCCAAAAGACTGTTCTATACATCAGTGTCTCTTTTGCTGTCTCGTACACAGGGTTATTGTTACCATTTTTCTAAATTCCATATATATGCGTTAGTATACTGTGTTGGTGTTTTTCTTTCTGGCTTACTTCACTCTGTATAATAGGCTCCAGTTTCATCCACCTCATTTGAACTGTTTGTTTTTAATAATAACTGGAAGTTTGTACCTTTTTGAATATCTTAACCTGTGGGTGAGGAAAAATGTGTCTTGATGGTAAAGTACACTACCACTTGTGAAATAAACCACAACTAACCTGACTCTGATAAAACCCTTACCACTTGACAACTGCTAATTTATAGGAAATACAGAGTGTAGAGACTTATGTTATTTAACACTAAGAGGAGGCAAACAGCAAATTTCACATTGTGGGAAATTCTTCAAACAACTGACTCTCTGTCCTCAACAACTAAACTGCAAGAGAAAAATGAGAAATGAGTGAGGAACTGATGGATTGAAAGAAAGTTAAAAGACATGATCAGATGAGATCAGATCAGTTGCTCAGTCGTGTCCGACTCTTTGTGACCCCATGAATCGCAGCACGCCAGGCATCCCTGTCCATCACCAACTCCCGGAGTTCACTCAGACTCACGTCCATTGAGTCAGTGATGCCATCCAGCCATCTCATTCTCTGTCATCCCCTTCTCCTCCTGCTCCCAATCCCTCCCAGCATCAGAGTCTTTTCCAATGAGTCAACTCTTCGCATGAGGTGGCCAAAGTACTGGAGTTTCAGCTTTAGCATCATTCCTTCCAAAGAAATCCCAGGGCTGATCTCCTTCAGAATGGACTGATTGGATCTTCTTGCAGTCCAAGGGACTCTCAAGAGTCTTCTCCAACACCACAGTTCAAAAGCATCCATTCTTTGGCGCTCAGCCTTCTTCACAGTCCAACTCTCACATCCATACATGACCACAGGAAAAACCATAGCCTTGACTAGATGGACCTTTGTTGGCAAAGTAATGTCTCTGCTTTTGAATATGCTATCTAGGTTGGTCATAACTTTCCTTCCAAGGAGTAAGCGTCTTTTAATTTCATGGCTGCAGTCACCATCTGTAGTGATTTTGGAGACCAGAAAAATAAAGTCTGACACTGTTTCCCCTGTTTGCCCATCTATTTCCCATGAAGTGGTGGGACCGGATGCCATGATCTTCGTTTTCTGAATGTTGAGCTTTAAGCCAACTTTTTCACTCTCCACTTTCACTTTCATCAAGAGGCTCTTTAGTTCTTCTTCACTTTCTGCCATAAGGGTGGTGTCATCTGCATATCTGAGGTTATTGATATTTCTCCCAGCAATCTTGATCCCAGCTTGTGTTTCTTCCAGTCCAGCGTTTCTCATGATGTACTAAATCAATTGAAATGTGCAGACTATCAAACTATTAAAAATGCAATATAAGACAATTGGAAATTTGAACAGTATACATTTGATGATATTAAGGGATCACTACTATTTTTAAATTTATAAAAATGGTAGGTTATGTGGTCAGATATTTTTTTGGATGAATAGAATCTCCAAGCTTTCATCAAAATAACATGGGAAGAGTGGATGGAGGTATAGATGAAATAAGATTGGCTATGTGCTGATAATAATTGAAACTGAGTTATGGGTATATGTGGGTTCATTCTGTTATTCTATCTATTTTTGTATATGTTTGAGATTTTCTGATGTAAAATATATATATATGTTATTTGGGGCAAGAGTTTAGTCTACACAATTGGCGAAATTATTAAACACTGGCTTGAACTGAAGATTGTACTCTTGACAGAAAGAATCAGAGCTATGAGATATGCCAATGCTGATTGGCATTGACGTGTTCTATGAATAAAATAAGGAGATTAGGTGGAATCTGATTTACTAAAGAAGAGAGTTTGGACCCAAATCAGAAAAGACATTTTTCTAGCTATGCTTAGATTAGAATGTCATTAGTACTCTAATTAGAAGTTGTGCCCGGCAGTGTCTGGCATGAAACAGATGAAATACTCCAAATCACTTAGCCCAGATTATAATAAAAGGACTACTTGCAGAAGAGTCAGTAGAGTGACAGGGATCTATAAAGAGATGGAAACACCCAGGGGGTAGAAGAGCAGGATGCTGTGGCAAGCCCTGGGCCTCAATGTGCGAGGGGAGAAAACTCTAGAATCTGAGCTTTCTGAGAGCTGGGGCTCTGCAAGCGGTCTGTTCCAACAGGTGCTGTAGCTAGAAGACAATGGTCAAAAGGAGCCCACGTGATGCAATCTTTACAGGTTCCTCTCCCAAGACGGGACATAGAAGGATAGACGAGGGAATGAGATGGGGGGCAGTTGACAGCAACCAGTGCAGAATGGCTAGTTGTATTATATGTGCTCACACACTGACTACGTGTTTCATATATTATATATGTGTCTTGTAATTACATACAGTTATAATAAATGTATATACATAATACATTGTTGTTTAGTCTCTAAGTCTTTTTGACTCATTGAGACCATGGAATTTAGCCCACCAGGCTCCTCTGCCCATGGTATTCTCTAGGCAAGAATACTGGTGTGGGTTGCCATTTCCTCCTCCAGGGGATCTTCTCGACCCAGGGATGGAACCCAAGTCTCCTGCATTGCAGGTGGATTCTTCAGCACTGAGCCACCTGGGAAACTCTATATGTAATAGATAGAAGCACATATAAACTCCTTGGGGTGTGTGTGTGGAAGGAGTGTGTCTGTGTAGAGAAAGAGAGAGAAAAAGACATAGATTCAGAATATGGATTGAGTTCACTTTAAAATCTAAACTTTTAAGTTTTAAGATATTAAAAATAATTCACAGAAAAGAAAATACGAATGTTGGATAAGCTATAAAAAGATGCTCAACATTACGAGAAATCTGGGGAATGCAAATTAAAATGACAAGATACTATTTTTTACCTATCAAATTGGCAAGTAATTAAGCATTTAAAAATATCAAGTATTGGTGAAAGGAGTGGTGTGGGGAACTCACACACATGACTAGGAGAAAGCAAATTTGTTTAATTGCTGGTCGCTTAGCTGGTAAAGAATCTGCCTACAATGCAGGAGACCTCCATTTGATTCCTGGGTCAGGAAGATCCGCTGGAAAAGGGATCGGCTACCCACTCCAGTGTTCTTGGGCTTCCCTTGTGGCTCAGCTGGTAAAAAATCCACCCGTAATGTGGGAGACTTGGGTTTGACCCTTGGGTTGGGAAGATCCCCTGGAGAAAGGAAAAACTACCCACTCCAGTATTCTGGTCTGGAAAATTCCATGGACTATATAGTCCATGGGGTCGAAAAGAGTCGGATATGACTGAGCAACTTTCACTTTCACTTTTCAGTTTGGAGGTGTCTGCTATAGATACAGTATGAGGATAAGGTGAAGAGCTTAGCCATACTGAGGGTTCAGATTCCTGCTCTGTAAATTAATCTCCATATAATCCAATAAGCTGCTTAATCTCTCATACTTCTTATTAAAAATACTTAACCTCCCTATGCCTGTTTCTCTACCTGGAAAAGAGGGAAATAGTAGCATTTAGTTCCACACTCCAAAGACTGTTGGCCACATAAACACTCAACAAACATGAAAAATGCCCATATACCATGAATCTGCCATTTTACTCCTCCACCACTGGCATAAACAAGCTGACATATGGACATTTATTTCACCATTATGTGTATTGTTTGTTATAGCAAATAAATGGAAAAGAACGTTTGTGCTCACTTCTAGCTATGAAAAATTCCTAACACATAGTGTTGAGTGAATAAAATATCAATGAAAAATACATGTTTTTCATGGTGCCCTATTTTTGAGCTCAACTGTAGCTAACAATTATAAAATATTTGTGTCTACATTTACATAAAAGTTTTAGAAAAACTTTTAGGGAATATATATATCTGACAACTATGGCTTTTTCCACAAAGGGACTAGGATTAGGAATGAAAAAAGACAGTCAAAGGAGCTTTATATCTATCTGCTGTGTTTGAATTCTTACCAGGAAAATTTACTCATGAGGCACTTGTGTGATTAAAAATTAATACAGCATTGAAAAATAATTCAGGTCCAACCGATTCCACAACTGATATGTGTAGTCACTATGCATCAGGAAACGCTTTTAGTTTACCAGGAAAGCCTTCCCTCTGTGGTTGCTTCTTTATTCATAAAAATCATAGCCAGGTTTAAAATTGTTTTCACTTGCTGCTTTGCTGGAATTTTTATGTTAAACATTTATTGCCCATTAAATGTGAGTCATATCAAGATACATAAATGGTAGACATGATCTATGTCAGTACTGATGGTCTATAATATATCTATCTGTTGGTTTCAAACATTATTTTCTCCTTGTAAAAAGGAAAGACTGAGAATAACTAACAGTTCATAGTTATCAAACATTTTCACACATATAATAGGGGCTTTAGAAATGCAACTTAATAATTTTCCCCTGCATGCATGCTAAGTTGCTTCAGTCATGTTTGACTCTGTGTGACCCTGTGGACTGTAGCCTGGAAGGCTCCTCTATCCAGGGGCTTTCCAGGCAAGAATACTGAAGTGGATTGCCATGCCCTCCTCCAGGGGATCTTCCCCAGCCAGGGATTGACGCTGTGTCTCTGGCATCTCCTGCGTTGCAGGTAGATTCTTTACCTCTGAGCTACCAGGGAAGCCCCAATTTTCCCCTAAAGAGTTGCAAATAAGATTTAAAATGTGACATATGGAATTAAAAATATGAGAGGGAGAGAGAATAATTTTGACTAGTTCAAAGTTCCAAGTGAGTGATTAGCCAAACTTTCAGATGAAATCTGAAAAAAATAAAAAGAAAGATAGAAAGGAGATGAAATTTGGTGAAGAAAATACAAAATTGTAGTTAGATGTTTGAATTTGTTTATCAAGTTTTCTGAGTAATATGATTACTAAAGATGCAAGCAAATGTTATAAAGTAGATAATTGTTAAGGGCTTCCCAGGTGGCTCAGTGGTAAAGAATTCACCTGCCAATGCAGGAGACTCAAATTCGATCCCTGAGTCAGGAAGATCCGCTGGAGAAGAAAATGGCAACACCCTCGAGTACTCTTGCCTGGAGAATCCTATAGACAAAGGAGCACGGTGGTCCATAGGGTTGCAAAGTCAAACAAGACTAAAGTGACTCAGCACAGCACAGCACAGGTAGTTGTTAATTGGTAGTTTAACAATAATATTTTATGTTGTAGAAAAGAGGAAAATGGTTCAATTGTATGTTTATCATCTTTTTCCCTTTGAGATCCCCAAATAGGAAAGACTATGTTTTGTAAACAACTACAAGCCTAAGGTTCATCTGGGGAAATCTTCACAAATAGGAGTACAAGGAAATTGCCTTATACATAATGAAAGAGGTCAAGGAACAAACTATTAAATCAGATATCATCACAAGTTTCCACCAGATCAGTTCATCCCTTGGATGTTGATGTCCTCCTTAGTTATATATTATTAATATAACCATTTGAAAACTATAAATTATATTACTTATTATTCATTGACCTTGACATCACTTTCATTATTAAAATGATTGGTTATTTTTACACAGTATAATAATACTATTATAGTGTACAATTAACAATGATATAGAGTAAGGCTTCAAGCTCTCTGTAATTTCTATGTTTTTTCATGCATCATAGTTCTTATATATTTGTCAACAATAATACCACAAAAATCAAAGCTCTCCTTAGATTATCCCTCCTCCCGCAGATGGTTTTTCTCCACAAAAAGTACTAGTGATAAACTAAATCACTATTAAACTATTTTTTAATGGTTTCAAATTCAATTTACTTATTAAATATATTACTATAATATATTTAAAAAGAAATGTTCACAGTTTAACATATTTAAATATACTATTTAATATATTTTTAAAATGTAATTAGTGAATTTTAGCAGTTTAGAATCTCCATAATCTGTAAAACAACTGATTTCATTAGGGATGAAATATATTAAAAATGTATTTGTGACAGTTTATATATTTGCCAAATATATATTTGACTTAGCTTAACATGTATTTAATCTGAAAGACACTGAAAAAATTTGAGTGTCTGATGTAAGCAAATATCAAAGTAATCGATTCCACTTTGCTCTAAAACTTCAAAGACAGATAAAGTTGATTATGGGATACGTTTCTTGATAAAGTCAAGGAGTACCATTCTAGACTGGCTGAGCACGTTACTTTCTTCTAACTCTACCACCGGAATCCAGCATTTTCTCATTGCTACATTCACCACGAGGACCCCACATTCTACAGGTAATGTTGATAACAGGAGAATATTTAGGGAAGTCAGAAGCCTTCCCTGGGAACCTAATTGTGACTTTGAAATATTTCTGGAAGGATTTTGTTTTCAGTCAACCCATTCTGATTTTCTGTTTCCCTCTTTCCTTTCTAAGCCCCAGACATCATTTAGTATCACCAGATACTAGCAACAGGTAATACTGAAAATCCACTAAAATTATTCAGAACACACTGTTTTATTTTGTTTTTCAAATTTCAAGTAGATTAGTATTTTCTTTTTAAATATTAAGATAACAAAAGAGAAAACAAAAAGAAAAGTTAAAAAAACACATTTAAAATTATTGTCTAGAGATATCCACGACTGATATTTTGGTGTAGATCTTTCCAGAGTGTCTTATATATTTATGAATATATAGATATTTACTTTTTTCAGCAAACACAGAAGCATTTTTTGTGTGCAACTTATTCACTTAACATATTTCATTGTTATTTACATGTAAATACACATTGATTTTTCAAGTACATTTTAATGGTATTGTAATACTGCATTATATATATAATATGTCATATGTAACATGCTGGGCTTCCCAGGTGGTGCTAGTGGTAAAGAACCCTGCTGCCAATACAGGAGACATAAGAGACTTAGGTTCGATCCCTGGGTTGAGAAGATCCCCTGGAGGAGGGCGTGGCAACCCACTCCAGTATTCTTGCTGAGAGAATACCACAGACAGAGGAGCCTGGTGAACTACAATCCATAGCGTTGCAAACACTTGGACATGACTGAAGCAACTTAGCATACATGTAACATGTTGTATAATATATAATACACAATATGTAATATACATATACACATGAAATTTATATATATACACACATACATTTTAAATTTTAAATGTTTCCCAATCTTAATTTAGGTATTAGAGAGCTGGTTAAGTTTTAAATAAGATTCTCCTTTTACTCAGATCTATAAACAGGACTATTCAAAAGCAGATACATTACTTTGCCAACAAAGCTCCGTCTAGTCAAGGCTGTGGTTTTTCCTGTGGTCATGTATGGATGTGAGAGTTGGACTGTGAAGAAGGCTGAGTGCTGAAGAATTGATGCTTTTGAACTGTGGTGTTGGAGAAGACTCTTGAGAGTCCCTTGGACTGCAAGGAGATCCAACCAGTCCATTCTGAAGGAGATCAGCCCTGGGATTTCTTTGGAAGGAATGATGCTAAAGCTGAAACTCCAGTACTTTGGCCACCTCATGCAAAGAGTTGACTCATTGGAAAAGACTCTGATGCTGGGAGGGATTGGGGACAGGAGGAGAAGGGGACGACAGAGAATGAGATGGCTGGATGGCATCACTGACTCAATGGGCGTGAGTCTGAGTGAACTCCAGGAGTTGGTGATGGACAGGGAGGTGTGGCGTGCTGCAATTCATGGGGTCGAAAAGAGTCGGACACAACTGAGTGACTGAACTGAACTGAACTGATAAACAGGCCTTCACAGAATTAGGTAGCCTCTGATAGTAGCTACCTTCTCCTGCTTCTGTTAGAGCTGAACAACAAAATTTACTTAGAATCTGTCCCTTCCAAAGTACACTCATCATTGAGAAAATTTAATGTTGCCCCTCTTTGCTCTTCCATTCAGCTGATATGTATTGATCCCCTAAAATACAATAGTGTTGACATCTCATGTTGAAAATTGGTTGGTATTACATTTTACCGGCTATGGTTTTTCCAGTGGTCATGTATGGATGTGAGAATTGGACTATAAAGAAAGCTGAGCACCGAAGATTTGATGCTTTTGAACTGTGGTGTTGGAGAAGACTCTTGAGAGTCCCATGAACTGCAAGGAGATCCAATCAGTCCATCATAAAGGAGATCAGTCCTAGGTGTTCATCGGAAGGACTGATGCTGAGGCTGAAACTCCAATACTTTGGCCACCTGATGTGAAGAGCTGACTCATTTGAAAAGACTCTGATGCTGGGAAAGATTGAGGGCAGGAGGAGAAGGGGATGACAGAAGATGAGATGGTTGGATGGCATCACCGACTTGATGCACATGGGTTTGGGTGGACTCCGGGAGTTGGTGATAGACAGGGAGGACTGGTGTGCTGTGGTTCACGGGGTCACAAAGAGTTGGACATGACTGAGCAACTGAACTGAACTGAACTGAACTAGGAATCCCTGGGTAAACCTAGAAGCCATATAATTGATTGTGATTTAGAGACAGGGTAAAACACACATCGATAATGACCAGTAGGCTAAACCAGGGTGAAAAAAAATCAACCAGCTAGAAAACAGAAACCACTGAAGAAGAGGGAGAACAAAACACATTTGGTAGTCCGCCACTTCTTCACCCAACCAACTCCTTGAGTAATTTGGTAAGTGGCAGGAACTCTGCTGATCCTAGCGAAAGACAAATTTATGGTAACAAGTACCATGACAGAGGGAAATTCAAGAGTATCTACTATGAAAGCTCTTAGAAAAGGTGCTGTACCATAATGGAGGTAGGAAGCAGTGGTCAGAGAAGGAGAGTTCCCAAAAATAAGAGATACTAGGCATCTGGATAGTTAATCAAGGAGGCCAGTAGACTGAGGTACATGGAGCCACATAAGCAAACTAAAAGGAAATCGAAACCTAAGGACAACAGTCACAAACAGCCAACTAGGCTTTAAGCTGTAGCCAGTCAATCATTTCTTGACTCTGCTTCCCTCCTTTCTCTGTAAAAGGCTCTCCCTGAGCTTCTGCCAGGGGAGCGCTCCTAACTACTTCTGGTTTGGTGCTATACCCCTTGTCCCAACCCCATCAGATTCTGCTCAGATAAACTTAAATCTTTAATATGCCTAGATTTATCCTTTAACAAAAGTTATAAACTATAGGATTTCTTATTGATGCTTCAGACCCATAGGTTTTGAACTCCAAAGCAGTCAGTATAGAAATGATCCAGTAACAGAATAAGGAAGTCCTATTAAAATGTAGTTGCATGCTTGTTAATAATATGCGGTGTCTGAGAGGTTTGTCAAAAGATATAAGTGTCAGGAATGGGGAGGTTTTAAGCTCCGGTTCTGCCATTCACCTTAGTTGAGTGGCTCCTCAGTTGTATCTACTTTACAGAATTATCATGAGAAAAGAAATTAAAAGTCATCGTGCATGTGCCAGCATTTCATAAATTGTTAAGGTTACCAGTGTAAAATCTGCTACAGTAAACATCACAGGAGGAACTTGAATGCTGACATGATGGATGCAGTGGCATATTAAAACTACATTTAATACTATGTATTTTGATTTTGTGAACTAATAAAATATGAGATGTACCTATCAATTAATCCAATATTTTATAGTCCTTAACATTAATTAAAAATTCTCTGCCTGCTTATGTTCTTGTGCTCTCCTCAGAGACTCTCTCTTAGACATGTTAATATAAGCCTAATCTTCTCTCCAATTTAGTTCATTTCTAGTTAAAAATAAATAGGGTAAATAGCATAGATTAGATAGCCATGCTGCTGCTGCTGCTAACTCGTTGCGTCTGACTCTGTGCGACCCCATAGACGGCAGCCCACCAGGCTCCTCTGTCTGCGGGATTCTCCAGGCAAGAATACTGCAGTGGGTTGCCATTTCCTTCTCCAAAGCATGCCTGCATGCTAAGTTGCTTCAGTCGTGTCTGACGCTGTGTGACCCTATGGACAGCAGCCCACCAGGCCCCTCTGTCCACGGGATTCTCTAGGCAAGAACACTGGAGTGGGTTGCCATCTCCTTCTCCCTAGATAGCCATAAATATATATAATATTTTATGTTTGGGGTATAAACATTCAGTTCCTAAATAGTCAAAATTCGGATTACCATCTGTATGATCAGGCTGCCCAAGGTGGCTGTTCTCTTGTTCTCTGTACATTACTTGCTGGACCCATTCCTGCTTTACCTACACCCTACCCACACAATAAACCATCCCTCTTAACCACAGAGCCTAATCAGTAACTTAGGCTAAAAGCTTTGACAGCATGGATCACAACAAACTGTGGAAAATTCTTAGAGAGATGGGAATACCAGATCACCTTACCTGCCTCCTAAGAAGTCTGTATGCAGGTCAAGAAGGAACAGTTAGAACCAGACATGGAACAATGGACTAGTTCCAAATTGGGAAAGGAATATGTCAAGGCTGTATATTGTCACCCTGCTTATTAACTTATATGCATGATACATCATGCAAAATGCCGGGCTGGATGAAGCACAAGCTGGAATCAAGATTGCTGGGAGAAATATCAATAACCTCAGATATGCAGATGACACCACCTTTATGGCAGAAAGTGAAGAGGAACTAAAGAGGCTCTTGATGAAAGTGAAAGAGGAGAGTTAAAAGGCTGGCTTAAAACTCAACATTCAGAAAACTCAGATCATGGCATCTAGTCCCATCACTTATGGCAAATGGATGGGGAAACAATGGAAACAGTGTCAGACTTTCTTTTCTTGGGCTCCAAAATCACTGCAGATGGTGACTGCAGCCACAAAATTAAAAGATGCTTGCTCCTTGGAAGAAAAGCTATGACCTAACTAGACAGCATATTCAAAAGCAGAGACATTATGGTGCCAACAAAGGTCCATATAGTCAAAGCTATGGTTTTTCCAGTAGTCATGTATGGATGTGAGAGTTGGAAAATAAAGAAAGCTGAGCACCGAAGAATTGATGCTTTTGAACTGTGGTGTTGGAGAAGACTCTTGAGAGTCCCTTGGAGAGCAAGCAGATCCAACCAGCCCATCCTAAAGGAAATCAGTCCTGAATATTCATTGGAAGGACTGATGCTGAAGCTGAAACTCCAATACTTTGGCCACCTGATGTGAAGAACTGACTCACTGAAAAAGAACCTGATGCTGGGAAAAAATGAAGGCAGGAGGACAAGGGGATGACAGAGGATGAGATGGCTGGATGGCATCATCAACTCAATGGAAATGAGTTTGAGCAAGCTCCACGAGTTGGGGATGGACAGGGAAGCCTGGTGTGCTGCAGTCCATGGGGCTGCAAAGAGTCGGACATGATTAAGCGACTGAACTGAACTGAATCAGTAATTGTCTACAGACTTGCTCCCTGCCAGCTAGTGATTGTTCTAATCTTTAGATCAGTACTCTCCACTAGGATAGTTTGTCAAAGCTTATCAAATGAAGAAAAGCTATGACAAACCTAGACAGTGTATTAAAAAGCAGAGACCCCACTTTGCTGACAAAAGTCCCTATAGGCAAGGCTATGGTTTTTCCAGTTGTCATGTATGGATGTGTGAGTTCGACCTAAAGAAGATGAGCATTGAAGAACTGATGCCTTTGAACTGTGGTGTTGGAGAAGACTCTTGAGAGTCCCTTGGACTGCAAGGAGATCCAACCAGTCAATCCTAAAAGAAATCAACCCTGAATATTCATTGGAAGGACCGATGCTGAAGCTGAAACTCCAACACTTTGGCTACCTGATGCAAAGAATTGACTCATTAGAAGATACCCTGAAGCTGGGAAAGATTGAAGGCAGGAAGAGAAGCGGGTTACAGAGGATGAGATGGGTTGGATGGCATCACCATTCAATGGACATGAATTTGAGCAAACTCTGGAAGATTGTGAAGGATAGGGAAGCCTGGAGTGCTGCACTCCATGGGGTTGCAAACAGTCAGACACAAATGAGTGACTGAACAACAGCAAAATCAAAGGAAACAGCAATCAAAAACAAACAGCAAAATCAAAGGAACAGTGAGGGGTGTGTGCCTCTGATGGTTTCCCTGGTAACTGGTGAGCCAACCTGATGCCAATTCTCCCTGTAGCTGGTAATCTCTCTCTACCTACCCCTTAGGAAGACTGCTGCTTTGTCCTGTCTGTCTGTCCTGCCATCTGCATCCACAGTGGGGTGTCAGTTGCTCCAGGACATTCTTGCTTCAGATGTATAGGATCCCCTGATCGATAAGCTACTGATGTCTCCATATCTGATTCCGAGCTCTTTCTTTGGTCTTGATGCTGGGCAGTTACAGGGCTTGCAGGCCTATGGAGGGCAGCCCAGCACCACCAGTTTCAAGAGAAGAAAGTCAGAAAGTGAGTTTCTGTCAAGTGTGTATACATAGATTTCCCATGGGAGACTCAGGGAAATGGAGGCTGTCTCTGTTGAGTATTGTTGAACTGTTGGGCTCTCTTCCTGTCTACCCCCGACTATGGGACCAAAAGTTCTGCCCTGAATGTTGCATGCTGGGAATACGGGAGTAGAGTTGCCTTTCCTCTTCTTGTGAAGTGGACATTCCATGCCAGGTCAGCAAAGTTGAGAGGTCCTCAGGTGGCTAGTCCCCTGCCACTGAACACTCAGCTTCTTGAGTTACTATGTCAGTCAGTGAGAAGGTTACATGCATTATGCCTACCCTCAGCTCCAGATCCCTGGCTTAAAGACTGCCTGGGGGGGAGAAACAGGCTGTAAGGCAGCTCTCAAAATCTTCCCAAAGAAACTGGCTTCATTTGCAACAGAGAAAGAAGAGGTTCAAGCCTAAAGTGGAGGTTGTGATGAAAGGATTTAGGGAGACTATTCAAGATATAGGCTCAACTGCACCAAGACCAGCTAGTTTTTAGGAGAAAACAGCAAATAGGACACCTGGAAGGAGATCTTCTGTGGTCAGAACAAAAATCAAACCCTATCCTCAGAAATTATTGGGTTGATCACAAAGTTCTTTTGGGTTTTTCTATTACATCTTATGGAAAAATCCAAACTTCTTGGCCAACCTGTTACTGAGTCCAAGCTCGCTCTGCTTGCCGCACAGTAGGCCAACAAATCTGGGAAGAGGCATTGAGACAAGGAAGACGACTTTGTTCAGAAAGCCAGCTGACTGAGAAGATGGTAGGCTAATACCTCAAAATAACCATCTTCTAGGGGCGTGGATGCCAGTTTCTTTTACGGATCAAAGATGGGGGGAGGTGATGAAACAGAATAAAAAGACCATTTAATTATTGAAAATATCTCCTAGAATGGCAAGCCTCAGGCAAGGGAGTGTTAACTAATACTAACATCTCACTAACTAACATCACATAATGTTAGTTTCACTTCCTTACAGCCCTTCCCAGGTGGGCAGGGTCAGGCTATCTTCCTGTGAGCTAAAGAAGGCCACGTAGCCCCCCAGGGTCAGATGGAGGGGGCCGGCAGGGCTCCCTGAGGCAGGCCACTATGTATGCTTATAATAACAAAAGCGACAAAATAAGAGCTAAAGTCACAGAAGCAGATTCAGTATGGATTCAAAATTAACCCTCACAGTTACAAACTCAGTATTTCTTCAAAGGAGCCAGGATTTGATTGGGTATCATTTCTTCTTTAAATTTTCAGTAGAAAAAAATAAATAAATAAAAATAAATGTTCAGTAGAATTCACAAGTGACACCATTTGAGCCAGGTACTTGCTTTTTCCAGAAAGTAATTATTAATTCAATTTCTTGAATAGATACAGGCTTATTCAAATTATCAACTTTTTCTTATGTGATTTTTACTAGCTTGTGTCTTCCAAGGAATTAGTCCATTTCTTTCAAGTTATTAAATTTGTGGGCAGATGTATCTGGATTATAACCCTCACAAGTGCATCTCTACAAGATCTTTCTTGGCTCCTCAATATGAGAACCTGAAGAGGTTCCTGGAAGCAATACATCTAAAAGTGTGGGGGTCTCCCTCAAAATGTAACTCCTAAGAATTTCTCACTCTCACATAAGTCTACATTTGGCCTGTAAACAATTCATCAAATTTACCATTTAAATGCTCCTGCCAGTTTATAGCTCCTGTGGCTTCTGTTCCTGATAAGCACATCTTTGACTCTTTATATTTGCCTGTTGATCAGATTTCAGGGTGATTATTTGCCCCACAACCTCAGCTCTCTGATGGGACCCAATAAAAGTCATTACTTTTCAATGTGTTTGAAAATCAGGTTTTTTTGTTTGTTTGGGGTTTTTGTTTAGCTTGTTTTAATATAAGAACAGATGTGGTGGTAACTTTACATGATGGGTCTGAAACAGAAAGTGGTCAGTTTATTCTTTTATGTTGCTGAGTAGTATTCCACTGTATAAATTTACTAGTTTGTTTATTCATTCCCCTACTCATAAATGTGGGAAATGTTCTGATTTTTTGTCCGTTATGAATAAAGCTGCCGGAACATTGTTTTAACTAGCTTTCGGTGATCATTGTTATTGTTGTTCAGTGGCCCGGTTGTGTCCGATTCTTTGTGACCCCATAGACTGCAGCACGCCAGGCCTCCCTGTCCCTCACCATCTCCCAAAGTTTGCCCAAGTTCATGTCCATTGCACTGGTGATGCCATCCAGTCATCTCATCCTCTGATGCCCTCTTCTCCTTCTGCCCTCAATCTTTCCCAGCATCAGGGACTTTTCCAATGAGTCAGCTCATGAAAACATGTGACCAAAATATTGGAGTTTGGGCTTCAGCATCAGTCTTTCCAATGAATATTCAGGGTTAATTTCCCTTTAAGATTAACTACTCTACTCTCTTGCAGTCCGAGGGAATCTTGGGAGTCTTCTCCAGCACCACCGCTCAAAGGCATCAATTCTTTGGTGCTCTGCCTTCTTCACAGACCAGCTGTCATAACTGTATGTGACCACTGGAAGACCATAGCCTTGACTATATGAACCTTTGTCAGCAGAATAATATCCCTGCTTTTCAACACACTGTCCAGGTTTGTCATAGCTTTCCTGCCAAGAAGCAATTGTCTTCTGATTTCATGGCTGCAGTCAATATCAGCAGTGATTTTAGAGCCCAAGAAGAGGAAATCTGTCACTATTTCCACCTTTTACCTTTCTATTTTCCATGAAGAAATGGGGCCAGATGTCATAATTTTTTTTTTTAATATTTAGTTTTAAGCCGGCTCTTTCACTCTCCTCCTTCACCCTCATCAAAAGACTCTTTAGTTCCTCTTTGCTTTCTGCTATTAGAGTGGTATCATTCATGTATCTGAGATTGTTGATGTTTCTTCCTCCCATCTATCTTAATTCCAGCTTGTAGCTCACCCAGCCCAGCATTTCTCATGATGCACTCAGTGTATAGGTTAAATAAACAGGGTGACAACAGACAGCTCTGTTGTACTCCTTTCTCAATCCTGAACCAGTCAGTTGTTCCATATAGGGTTCTAACTGTTGCTTCTTGACCCACATACAGGTTTCTCAGGAGACAGGTAAGATGGTGGGATAGTCCCATCTCTTTAAGAGCATTCCACAATTTGTTATGATCCCACAGTCAAAGGCTTTAGCATAGTCAATGAAACAGAGGTATAAGCTTTTTTTTTTTTTTTTTTTTTGATCCCTTTCTCTACGATCCAGCGAATGTTGGAAATTTGATCTTTGGTTCCTCTGCCTTTTCTAAACCTAGGTTGGACATCTGGAAGTTCTTGGTTCACATAATGCTGAAGCTAGCATGGTGACCATAGTAATCATTAATTATATAATTCTAGATCCAAACTAAACGACAATCACAGCAATGCACCTATACAGCAAGTGAATCACCCATAGCATAACTGACTTTGTAACTTGCTCAGCAGTAGCTGACTGGACATTCTCTGCAAGATCAGATATGAGTAGCTTCTTACTGTTGGTAGACTTCAGCCTGAGGACCACCACTTCTCATAACACAAGCCATGAATTCAAGTGGGCATAAAAGTATCCTTTCCTAAAGCTACATTCCTGTTGAGATACCATTTGACTTGGTGATAGCATATGCAATCTCAGTCATTTGCAAGTAAACTCACCCAGTCAATACCGATTTCATATTCTTACTCCTCGCCTGTCCCCAGTTTCCCTTCCTGATTCTAAGCTCTGGGGTGGACATCATGCCAGTATGTCGGTGAGGAGGTGACATCTTGTTCTGCCTTGTGCTATTACTTGCTGAGGTAGTTTGCTAAAGATGCCTTTGGACTGGTGTGCTTTCTTTTTTGAAAATGTACACACTATTTTATTATACTTTGCAACTAAAAAATATTACTGCCATAAACCATACTAAGTTATTATCAAATAGGTGCAATTATTTTGTATTTAAAATTCAAATCACAGTACGTTGATAGTCTGTAAAATCATATCCCTGCTCAGTTTAGGTTACAGAAAATCATCAGAAATACCTGCAGCTAACTCACTTTAAAGTAGTGGTACATGCCTAACAAAATATTGTATGACCAGTGAAATTATCCAGAAGAGATTATCTCAATATGTTTTTATTCTCAATCTTAATAATGTTAACTTGTATGTGGCAGAGTCCATTTATCCTCAGTATAGAGAATAATTCTTCTCTCTTACTATCATCCCCTATTAAGGACTATTCTCTAGTGGCTCAGACTGTAAAGAATCTATCTGCAGTGCAGGAGATGTGGGTTTGATCCCTGGGTCAGGAAGATCCCCTGAAGAAGGAAATGGCCACCCAAATCCAGTATTCTTGCCTGGAGAATCCCATGGACAGGGGAGCCTATAGGGTTACAGTCCATCAGTGGCAAAGAGTTGGACACAACTGAAAAACTTATTTTTTCACTAAATTGATTTGTTTTTTATAATCAGCCAACTTCTGCCCTCACCCACTCAATGTATACACCCTTATAAAGATTGAGAAATTTTTTAAAGCTACTAAAAGTTGAGCTATTAAATTTTTAGCAGACTCATCCTGATATTAGCAAGGCATAAAGTGTGAGCACCTATTTTTGGGGACCATAAAAATCTTAGGTTCAATGAAAAGTCAGTTTAGAACTTGTCTTTAGCTGGTCCATAGAACATGTAGGACACTGTGCTTAATCTGAACCTCCTTGAGATAGTTTATGATGGTTAAATTTAGTAGATTGTTGGGCTTTACAGAATTATTTATTAAAAACGTAGGCATTATGGTAGGTATGAAACGAACCACATGATTTCCAAAATAAACAACCTAGGCAATGATTACTATAGTGTTCATTAGATATTAATACAGACCTATATTTTTGTGGTTCTTAGTTTCTTAAAATGGTGGAATAGGTGAGAGGTTGATCTCCATTAACTCTAATGCCTATTACCAGTCAAAAATTCTGTAGTCTTCACTTAAATTTATCTCCATGGGTACAGGAGAGCATGAAATGCCTACAAGGCCAGGTAAATGGGAAAAGACATAATGGCTGGAAAGTATATGGCACGTTTGGGTAACAGAAAGTCAAGCAATTTGACAATAATAGAAGGCTTCTGTTGGAATTAGTATAAAGTAAAACTTGAAAGGTAGATTGGAGCCCAGATTACAAGGAGCCTGGAAAACTGGGCTAAAGAATTTGTATTTTATTTTATAGATAATGGAGGGCTATTATGGGGATTCAGGTGACAGTGAGCCTAATAATGGCTTTAAAAGGAATGATCTGGTGTTAACAATCACGGATGGATTAGAGGGGAGTGAGGCTATAAGAAGAAAAATCAATAGAGGGGATGTTTTCTAAAATAGGTGTGAGCTAATGATGGCTTGAGCAAGGGTAATGTCAGGAAGATTCTCAGAGTAACAAAAGCATGTGGAAGAAAGAATCAGTGAAACTGGCTGATATGATATATAGAGGTAATGAGAAGAAAGAGTCAAAGACAATTCCAGTTTAATGTTAGGAGATTTATATTTCCACTTAGTTCAACATTTAGAGGAAGGAGAAAATGAGTTCAGTTTCAGAGACTTTTCATTTGAAGCATAAGCAGATATATGAGAGGAAATGAGTGATGTGCTGTGGAAACTGCAGAACTAGATGAGAGTAGAGGGATGAATTCATTTTCATTCTAAATAAAACTTCAATGAAAATATAAGCAGATAAAATATTAAAGTTTCAACTTGAACATCACAGTTGAAAACTGAAGATACCTGGTATTTCCTATTATTTCTCATGTTTTAAATTTATATTCAAACATATTGGTTAGATTCTGAATTTAATCACATCTCTATATTTAATTATGTATATACTTTGCTAGAATATTATAAGCAATGTCTTCTGATTTGGCAGAGATTAGTTTAGTAAGCTGAATGTTTATGATCAAAGGAAAATTTTTACCATTTAAGTGATTGTTTCCATTTAATACTACCAATAAAACATGAAGTGTCAGTCTTCCTGGCAAAAGAGTTCTCTGGAATACACTATGTTGATATAATAGCAAAGTAATGCAGTGGTTCAATGCAGTGAAAAAACAATTCTAACTATTTTATAAACTTATTGGTTAAAATCACAATCAAAGCACTATTTAATAATTTTTTGCAGGTAAAATAACACTGTGATCTGCTTTGAAATCAACATATGTTATTTTCTTTTCATGTTAAAGAGGCTCGAAACTTGTAAGTAAATAATCTAGCCTCAGTCTCCTCATCTGTGAAATAAGAGGTTGGAATGATAACTAAGCATACAGAAAACAATACGAGCTTATGATTGGGCATGTCAGGTGTACTAAACAACATGTCAGAAATAACAATTGCCAAGAAAATCTAAAATCGTGGGATGTTGCGAGTGACATTGTCTGGGATTTATTTTACACTAAGCCTTTTTATCCAAGAAGCTTAAAGAATTCTGATTGTAGTAAACATAATCTTAAAAAGGAGGGAATAGAAGAAAATATTCTAAGCCCCATTTCAGTTGACACAGCAACTCAGCAGTGTAATCTAACCAGTCAAAGTTGTAGCCTCAGATAGGTGTTCCCTGGGATCTTGTTAGAAATGCAGAAGCTCAGACTCTACTCCAAACCTTCTGCATTAGAGTCTTCATTTTAAAAGGATTTACAGGTGATTCCTATGCATATTAAAGTTTGAGAAGCACTGATACACAGGTTTGTGTATCTACATCCAGTAGGCAAGGACATTCATATCATCCACCTACAGAGATCCCACATCTGTCTTGTCTCCATTTAATCACATATCATGATGTCACCTGTCCTAATTCTTGTCTGCAGTTAATCACATTTCACGATGTCATCTTCCCTAATGTCATATGCTTGGTAGAATATATGTGACCAAGAAGAGACTCTTCCTGAAGGAAACAGCTCGAACAGACTTCATATAAGAGGAAAGTGAAAGTGAAAGTCACTCAGTCGTGTCCAACTCTTTGTGACCCCATGGAATTCTCCAGGCCATAATAATGGAGTGGGTAGCCTTTGTCTTCTCCAGGAGATCTTTCCAACCCAGGGATCAAACCCAGGACTCCTGCATTGCAGGTGGATTCTTTACCAGCTGAGCCACAAGGGAAACCCAAGAATACTAGAGTGGGTAGCCTATCCCTTCTCCAGTGGATCTTCCCAACCTAGGAATCTAACCAGGGTCTTCTGCATTGCAGGTAGATTCTTTACCAACTGAGCTATCAGGGAAGCTATCATATAAGAGGGGTATGCCTGATTCATGGAGCCCTCCTCCACCCTAGTCAAGGAGTGCTTGAGAAATTCATTTTAAAATCTCAACCAAGTTTCTTCATTTACCAGGGTACAAGCAAAGTGAATCTGGAGAGCTAGATGAAAGATAATATGTTCTTCCTCATTTTGCAGTAAATGTGTGTTCCACTCTGTATAAAATTTTGCTGTAGAAACTGCTTTGTCATACACAAAGGATATTTCTTGCCTTGGCTTCACTAAGCTTTTTTTCAAATATAGGATTGCAAAGCAATGCTTGGAAACAAGTAAACTGAACTGAATGAAAAGAACACTTTGATTTGGTAAGGGAAAGAAAATGGGGAGGCAAAAAGGAAGAAACTCTTTGTTGGGCATCAACTCTGTGCTAAGTATTGATACTACAAAAGATGTTTTATATAAAGAACCAGGGTCTCTAAAACGTCAAGCTTGAGACCTATTCTCTAACAAATGTAAATATGGTGCTAGCGTTATCTGTCACAGCTATAAAAACTATAAACACAGAGCTTTTCAGTCATTTAATGACTCATAAAACTCTATGTGTTAAATGCTTGGCTTCATTATAAACTATTAACACTTCCTGGCCTTTCCCATTTTCCCAGTTAGACACTATTAAGGAAATATCTGGTAAAAGTAGAGATCAGATGATCTTATTATTACAATATGCAGTAGGGCCTATCTTAGGTCTTAAACACACATGGAGATCTTATCTGGATTCCTATGGTGATGCTGTTTATCTGTTGTGGTCCCATAAAGTATCCTGACTGTAATTGAAACCATTTTGCAATCTAAGTTTTATCATCATGGAAGACATCATTCCTTCATTCAATGCATACCTATGGATACCTCTGATTGGTCACACAATTCTAACAGCACAGTGTGAAAATACATAAGTAAAGAGCCATAAATTAAATAATTATAAATTGTGAAAAGTTCTATGAAGGAAAAGAAAACATAAGACCATGATAGAAACCTATCAGAAGACAAGTTCCTCTTCTGGTCAGGATAAGAAAGATCCAACCAGAACAACCAAAATCTAGAAAACAATTACATAGGCTCTGAACAAAATATAAATACAGACAGTCCTCACATTGCATAATACCTGTTACCAAAACCCCCACATATCAGAACCATGTTCTTGCTCTACAGGGCTCTGTAGTAGCAGTTCCTATTAAAAGGGAGAGCCTGGTTACAAAATTCACAGATTTCAGTTACCATGTACTCTACCTGCAAGGTCTACCCACACAACAAAACAGGTATCTGAAGGCACTGTAGGAGGGGGAAGCAGGTGGATATTGGCAGTTGACACTCATAAACGGGTATAATGCAGAAGTTTTACCTTTTCTACAATTCTTTGCTTAAACGAATGCTTCAGGAGGCACCAAGTACTGAGTGGATAAAATTCCTCCAGAATATCTGCAGCCTTTCTGACCCAGAGAAACAAGGACGGGCTTCACGGAAACTACAACTCCTGGAAAGTGAGGGACTACTCCCCAGAAAAGAGGGAGCCAAAATCACTTCTGTACACTCACTGTTCATCTATCTGGCAGGACCTGAAATCATGCATGTGTGAAGCAGATCATGGAAGTCAGTTAAAGAGGAAAAGCTGAACTGACATTTGAGCTGCTGCAAAAGGAGCAGTTTTAGTTCCACCAAGCTTACTGCTACCAGAGCAAATGGAAAACAAACAAAAATAAACTCTTTGGCAGGATTTAAAAGAATGTATGTTTTCACAAACTCACATTTATGGTGGCCAGATAAACTCCAAAATTACTTAGAATATAGAGATCAAGGAATATTTTGACTTATTCTCAAGAGAAAAGACAAGAAACCCAACCCCTAAATATCCAGGCCTTGGGGTGAGTGGACAAGAGTCTTTAAGCAACTATTCCAATTACACTCAATGACGTAAGGAAGTTATCCTCACAGTGAATGAACGAAAGGAAATTTCAGCAGAGAAGAAAAAGTGTCAAAAAGAACTAAAATTAAGTTCTAAATGTTAAAAAAAAATACAATATATGAAATAAAAACTCACAAGACAGTTTCAAGAGCAGAATGGGAATGACAAAGGAATGAGAAAGTAAACTTGAAGGTATATGAAAAGTGATCCAATCTGAAGAATAGTATGAAAAAATGACAGAATCTCAGGGTCCTATGGGACAATAAGGTTTAACATGCATGGGAGGGGGCTTGGGAAGAACGTATACCTGTGTATATATGGCTGAGTCCCTCTGATGTCCTCCTAAAACTATCACAACACTGTTAATTGGCTATACTTCAATGTAAAGTAAAAAGTTAAAAAATATACATGTAATTCAAATTAAAAAGGAGTGAAGTAAGAGAACGGGGCAGAATTAATATTTGAATACATAATGGTTGACTAGTTCCAAAATTTGATAAGACATATACATTCACAGTTTCCAGATTCTCAGAAAACCCCAAGCAGGAAAGATAGGAAAGAAAACACTCATTGGTACATCATAGTCAAAATGATGAAAACCAAAGATTCAGAGAAAATCTTGAAGGCAACTGGAAACTTTGAGATAATAGATTTGTAGTGATGTTTTAAGCCACTAAATTTGGGGGTATTTGCGGTGTGGCAACTGATAACTAACACAACAGTTATGGTAGGAGGATCAACACCTCTCTCTCAATGATGGATAGAACTAGTAGAAAATCAGGATATAAAAAGATAAAAACATTATCAAGAAATTTGTCCTAAATGTAATTTATTAAACACATTAGTCAAGAAAAGAAGACAATTATTTTCAAGTGAACACAGATTATTTATTAGGAAAGATCATAGTCTGGACCATATGATAAACCTCACAAAATTTAACAGGATTGAAATCATTCAAAGTACATTTTCTGTCCATAATGGAATTAAATGAGGAATCAGAACAATGTCTGGAAACACCCCTCACATGAAGGAACATTAAAATCACACTTCTAAATACAATGAATTAAAAAGTGCATCACTGGGAAAATTATAAACAACTTTTAACTGAATATAAATGAAATACAGTATAACTGTGAGATGCAGGTAAAGCAGTGCTTAAATAGAAAATTATCACATTAAATTCTAATGTTAGGAAAGAAGAGTCTCAAGTTAACAATATGAGTTCCTGCCATAAGAATCTATAGAAAGAGTAAATTAGACCTCAAATAAACAAAAAGAAGAAATAAACAGAGAAGTCAATAAGAAAACAAAATTATCCAAAAGGAGACAATAGATAAAACCAAAAGCTGATTTTTTGAATGGATAAATAAATTGATAGCCTCTGTAAGATTTACGAAGAATTTTCCAAAGAGAAATGAGAATATTCATTAAAAAAATAAAACTGATCAGGAATATTTAGTCAAGAGATGAAAACATAGACCTTCAAGGTGCTTATATAAAAATTTTTAAGCAGTTTCATTCAAACTTTTAAACACTGCAAACAACCCAAATATCTATCAACAGAGGAACAGATAAACACATTGTGATATATTTATGCAATGGACTAAACTCACCAATAAAAAGGAACTAACTGTTGTGGATCACAATAAACTATGGAAAATTCTGAAAGAGATGGGAATACCAGACCTGCCTCTTGAGAAACCTGTATGCAGTTCAGGAAGCAACAGTTAGAATTGGACATGGAACAACAGACTGGCTCCAAATAGGAAAAGGAGTCCGTCAAGGCTGTATATTGTCACACTGATTATTTAACTTATATGCAGAGCACATCATGAGAAACGCTGGGCTGGAGGGAGCACAAGCTGGAATAAAGATTGCCGGGAGAAATATCAATAACCTTAGATATGCAGATGACACAACCCTTATGGCAGAAAGTGAAGAAGAACTAAAGAGCATCTTGATGAAAGGGCAAGTGGAGAGTGAAAAAGTTGGCTTAAAGCTCAACATTCAGAAAACTCAGATCATGGCATCTGGTCCCATCACTTCATGGGAAATAGATGGGGAAACAGTGGAAACAGTGGCTGACTTTATTTTTCTGGGCTCCAAAATCACTGCAGATGGTGATTGCAGCAAAGAAATTAAAAGATGCTTACTCCTTGGAAGGAAAGTTATGACCAACCTAGACAGCATATTAAAAAGCAGAGACATTACTTTGTCAACAAAGGTCTGTCTAGTCAAGGCTGTGGTTTTTCCAGTGGTCACGTATGGATGTGAGAGTTGGACTATAAAGAAAACTGAGTGCTGAGGAATTGATGCTTTTGAACTGTGGTGTTGGAGAAGACTCTTGAGAATCACTTGGACTGCAAGGAGATCCAACCAGTCCATCCTAAAGGAGATCAGTCCTGGGTGTTCATTGGTAGGACTGGTTTTGAAGCTGAAACTCCAATACTTTGGCCACCTGATGCAAAGAGCTGATTCATTGGAAAAGACCCTGATGCTGGGAGGGATTGGGGGCAGGAGGAGAAGGGGACGACAGAGGATGAGATGGTTGGATGGCATCACCAACTCAATGGACATGGGTTTGAGTGGACTCTGGGAGTTGATGATGGACAGGGAGGCCTGGCATGCTGCAGTTTATGGCATCACAAAGAGTTGGACTCAACTCAGCGACTGAACTGAACTGTTGATACCGGCTTCCCTGGTGCCTCAGCAGTAAAGACTCTGCCTACCAATGTAGGAAACGTGGGTTCAATCCCCAGATCAGAAAGATCCCCTGGAGGAAGAAATGGCAACCCACTCCAGTATTCTTGCCTGGGAAATCCCATGGACAGAGGAGCCCAGCGGGCTACATACAGTTCAAAGGTTCGCAAAAGAGTCAAAGATGACTTAGAGACTAAATAAAAACTCTTGATACACACAGTGACATTGGTTGTGGTGAATCTCAGAGACATAACACTGGGCTAAAAGAGAGACACAAAAATATACGTACTATATGAATCCATTATATGAAGTTCTAGAAGAGACAAATCTAAAATATTGGCATAGATATCAAAACAGTGATTATCTCTGGGTAGAGGAGGTGGGCAAATATTTACTAGAAAGGAACACAAGGGAGTTTTCTTGGTGCCCTGTGCAGGTGAGTTACAAGAATATATACATTTATTGAAATCATCAGACTGTTTATACTATCAGTGAAAGAAAGACAGAAAGGGAGAGGAGGCAGGATATGGAGGAGAAAGAGAGAGAGAGAGAGAATGAGTTCAGTTCAGTCTCTCGGTCTTGTCTACCTCTTTGTGACCCCATGGAATGCAGCCTGCCAGGCTTCCCTGTCCATCACCAACTCCTGCAGCTTACTCAAACTCGTGTCCATCAAGTCGGTGATGCCATCCAACCATCTCATCCTCTGTCATCCCCTTCTCCTGCCTTCAATCTTTCCCAGCTTCAGGGTCTTTTCCAGTGAGTCAGTTCTTCGCATCAGGTGGCCAAAGTATGTAATGGAAACAGTGAGAGAGAAAATACGAAGGGACAAAACCAAGAAAAGAATATCAGCTTCCCAGCATTTTAATCTGGACCAGGTCCAGAGCAGAGAGGAGATAAAAAACAAGACCAACTTGAAAACTCAGAAACAAACATTAAGGTAACAAGGAACAGTCACTGAGGATGGACAGGAGCCTCCAGGGGTGGCCAGTCTTTAAGTTATTTACTCTGCATCTAAACACTTGCATTTGTAATTGTGTGTGTGTGAGAGAGAGAGAGAGAGAGATGTCTACTTAAAAATAAGCCACAATGGCTTTAAGTACGTATGCGTGCAATAAGAAGCATGTTGCATCCCCTAAATGCAGACAGTATTATGATATTCTGCCTTACCTGCCCCATTGTGTAATTCTAAATTAAAATTGTATTAACTATAAACTGAATTATCCATGAATGAATATATGCAATATCTAGGATGTGCTTCAAAATAACATGGGCAGAGAGATGAATAGTGGTCATGGGTTAATAATTGCTACAGCTGGATAATAGGGATCATTATTGAAAGAAAGTTAAGAGAACCTAAGTAACCATACAATAGGTATGCTAAGGCCAGGGAAGTTTTTATTTGTTTTTCACGAATAACTACTTTGAAGCTTTAAAAAAAAAGATATCTTTTAACTGTTGTAGTGCCCCTGTTGTTTAAGTTAAAAGCCCACACATGGGGCATCTACTGGGTGATCTTGTTCTGATTAGACTGTGGATTGCTGCCAGTGATTATCTTATCACAGGAAGGTTTCACAGGTTAAAGGTGCGCCAGGGGCAGTGCAAATAAAAGCGAAGAGAGGGGGTCAAATCCTTTGTCGCTGCCTAGGTAAGACGCATTCCAAATAACAGGAGAAAGGACTAGAAAACTTTTCATGTCAGATGCGGCAGAGACAGCAGTGGAGCAGGTCCTGGTATATGTAGCTTTTCCATTCAGGACATGAAGAAAACTATAACTGAGAAATAAAATGTAATTTTAGAAATAAAAACTAAGGTAGCAAATTTGAATTTTGTAAAAGCATTACTGATTATAGACTGTGGCTTTTTGCCATGATTTATTGTTAAACAAATGTGCTTAATATATATTAGACAATTTATAAATATTTTCAGTTGTTGAAATATTTGTTCATTTTCTTTGAGCAAACATAAGCCATTCTGTACTCATGTTGAGCATATAATTGGAAAAATAAATCAGCTTAAATTTTGAGATTATCAAAAATTTACCACATTGAGAAAAACTACCAAAGAAAGAAAATCTTCTATATTTAAATACCTCCATATTTGCTCTTTTTTAGTTTCTTAAAGTAAGAAATAAAGTCATATAAGAAATAAAGTCAATAAAGTCAAATAAAGTCTTAAAGTAACAAATAAAGTCCCCAATGAATGATCCTATAGTAATGTTTTCTAGTTAAGGCATAAATTTATGAGATCATAGGTAGTATTACTCCTTGTAGCTAAACAATAAACCAATTTTTACTTCTTATTTATTTATAGATATAGAAGGAAGATTTCTGTTATCAAACTTCATCATTATTATAAAAAAATGCTGTGCTAGGAATATATATCTAAAGACTTGGAAATGCACACTGATTTAAAATAAATAGAAAGAGAAGACATCACTCTCTTATATTTGGGGCAAAGTGAAAGTCGCTCAATTGTGTCTGACTCTTTGCGACCCCATGGACTATATAGTCCATGGAATTCTCCAAGTCAGAATACTGGAGTGGACAGCCTTTCCCTTCTCCAGGGGATCTTCTCAACCCAGGGATTGAACCCAGGTCTCCCTTATTGTAGGCGGATTCTTTACAAGCTGACCCACAGGGGAAGCTCAAGAATACTGGAGTGGGTAGCTTATCCTTTCCCCAGCAGATCTTCCTGACACAGGAATTGAACTGGGGTCTTCTGCATTGCAGGCGGATTCTTTACCAACTGAGCTATCAGGGAAGCCCATATGTGGGGCAACATCATGTCAAAATTGGGTTTCCAAGGTGGTGCTAGTGGTAAAAAAAAAAAAAAAAAATCTATCCTGCCAATGTAGGAGGTAAAAGATGTGGGTTCGATCCCTTGGTTGGGAAGATCTCCTGGAGGAAGGTCTGGCAACTCACTCTAGTATTCTTGCCTGGAGAATCCCATGGACAATAGTAACTAACCTATTTTCAGTTAATCAGCAAAGCAATCAGCAAGTGTTTACTGATTAACTTCAAGATACTGTGAATTTGTATGGAAATACAAAAAACCTCAAGTAGCCAAAGCAATCTTGAGAAAGAGGAATGGAACTGGAGGAATCAACCTGTCTGACTTCAGACTATACTGCAAAGCTACAGTCATCAAGACAGTATGGTACTGGCACAAAGACAGAAATATAGATCAACGGAACAAAATAGAAAGCCTAGAGATAAATCCACACACCTTTGGACACCTTATCTTTGACAAAGGAGGCAAAAACATACAATTAAGAAAAGACAATCTTTAACGAGTGGTGCTGGGAAAACTAGTCAACCACCTGTAAAAGAATGAAACTAGAACACTTTCTAACACCAAACACAAAAATAAACTCAAAATGGATTAAAGATCTAAATGTAAGACCAGAATCTACAAAACTCTTAGAGGAAAACTTAGGCAAAACACTCTCTGACATAAATCACAGCAAGATCCTCTATGACCCACCTCCAAGAGTAATGGAAATAAGAGCAAAAATAAACAAATGGCACCTAATTAAGCTTAAAAGCTTTTGCACAATGAAGGAAACTATAAGCAAGGTGAAAAGATAGCCTTCAGAATGGTAGAAAATAATAGCAAATGAAGCAACTGAAAAAGAATTAATCTCAAAAATATAAAAACAGCTCATTCAACTCAACACCAGAAAAATAAATAACCCAATTAAAAAATGGGCGAAAGAACTAAACAGACATTTCTTCAAAGAAGACATACACATGACTAACAAACACATGAAAAGATGTTCAACATCACTCGTTATCAGAGAAATGCAAATCAAAACCACAATGGGGTACCACCTCACACCAGTCAGAATGGCTGCTATCAAAAAGTCTACAAACAATAAATGCTGGAGAGGGTGTGGAGAAAAGGGAACCTTTCTTACACTATTGATGGGTATGCAAACTAGTACAGCCACTATGGAGAACAGTGTGGAGATTCCTTAAAAAACTGAAAACACATCTGCCATATGACCCAGCAATCCCACTGCTGGGCATACACACTGAGGAAACCATAACTGAAAGAGACACGTGTACCCCAATGTTCATAGCAGCACTGTTTAGAATAGCTCAGACATGAAAGCAACCTAGATGTCCATCGGCAGACGAATGGATAAGAAAACTGTGGTACATATACACAATGGAATATTACTCAGCTATTCAAAAGAATGCATTTGAATCAGTTCTAATGAGGTGGATGAAACTGGAGCCTATTATACAGAGTGAAGTAAGTCAGAAAGAAAAACACCGATACAGTATATTAATGCATATATATGGAAATTAGAAAGATGGTAACGATGACCCTGTATGCAAGACAGCAGAAGAGACACACATATAAAGAACAGACTTTTGGACTCCATGGGAGAAGGTGAGGGTGGAATGATTTGAGAGAATAGCACTGAAACATGTATATTGCCATATGTGAAATAGATGACCAGTCCAAGTTCAATGCATGAAACAGGGCACTCAAAGTCGGTGCACTGGGACAACCCAGAGGGATGGGATGGGGAGGGAGGTGGGAGGGGAGTTCAGGATGGGGGACACATGTACACCCATGGCTAATTAATGTCAATGTATTGCAAAAACCACCATGATACTGTAACGTAATTAGCCTCCAATTAAAATAAATAAATAAAATTTTTTTTAAAAGATACTGTGAAACGTACAAGAGATGTATAAGGAGTTCACAACTCTGATGAAGGAGCAGACAATCCTGGTAATACACATGATGTCTAATACAACATACTGTGTGAATAGGCTTCAAGACAGGCTTTCCACGAGTTGTCTTGGAAGGAGGATGGACAACACTTGGTTGCAGAAGCTACTTTGATGATGGTAAGGATAGGACAGGAAGCATTTGAAATAGAATATTTACACACTGCACATAACCCTTAAAGTATTCACTCCACTTCCACTATAAAATAAGTAAATTGTTTCTTCTTTGAAATAATAAACAGAAGATCTTAAAATATCTTCTATTTCCTTTCATGTAAACTGTAAAATACTTTTTAAATACTGAGACTCTCTTCCTCTAAACAGAACAGGCACAGAGACCAGTGGAATTACAATTATTTCACATTGCTAAATTGAAGAAATATCATTACAAACAGAAATATACTTCTCTGATACTGATAACAAGATATAAATAAATATACTCACATGGGTATAACTCCTTCATCCAAAATTTTGGGGGGGCGTGTTTTAGGAGAAACGAAAGAGAAAGATTGAGGTACTGCAAGAACAAAAGCAAGCCACACACGGTATCTGATTCAGCTTGTTCATATAAAACATACCAAAACATGCTCCGCCAGAGGTATTTACAAGCCTAAAAGAATTATTTCCATATGCTACACTGTGCCAGAGGTAACATTTTTTCTTTTCCTCACCATCATCCTCATCTTATACCTATCACTATTCTCGAGGGACCTCCTATATGAAATAAACATGCTGTATTCTCCAGGGAGGGAACAAAAGGAAGGTTTCATCATGACCCCTGTCCTTGAGAATCTTAAAATGCTTTGTGAGTTATGTGCAAACAAAAAAATATAACAACTTCAAAATCAGGAAACTTTGCTGTGAGTCCAGTGAGAAGCACAAACAATGCTAACCCTAGATTAGGAGCTGGCTACGACATAAGGCTTTTGGTTTTGATAAAATATTACAAAATCTCTGCTAGTCCTTCTCCTTTCTGACCAGCTGATTAACTGTAACACAGAAATTAAAAACAATATGTAAATGAAAAGTACTGACATTCTGCAGAAAGTTCCAGCTGATCTGGGGATGCAGGTGAGGAACAACACAGAGGAAATGACAGGAGAAATGTACATGATATTCGTGGCACAAATAAAAGATAAGCATCTTAATAAACAAAGAAAATTTACATATTAGTAATCATATTATCACCTCATAGGAATACTCTTTGAGCTATCTCAAAATGTACCTCCTAAAATGTAAAATACCATTATTCCAAATAATAATATTTAATTATGGATCTACTCACATATTTGTTATACATTTTGAATATTACGATTTGATTAGTTTCATCTCTCCTCCCACCCACCTTTTTTTCATTTAATTTTTTATTATAAAATACAAGGCTTCACAGCCTCCAATAAATTATATTTATTGGATTATATAAATATATATATATATAAATAAAATATATTTATTATAGGGATTAACTTTTAAATTAAAACATGTGCTTGTTAATATGGTCCTGAGATTTGGGCTGTCTATTCAATATGTAAAGATCCATTTCAGTGGGAAATAATTAAATTAGGCAAATGATTTCACATAAATAAAAGTGTTTTGACTAAGCTTTCCACTTTGTAGCAGATTTCCTTGGTGCCATTAAAAACATTAGGTTTATTTAGAAATCAAGGAAAAATTTGACATTTCCCTGAGACAAAGTGTATAGCTATAACTCATTTTCAATAAATAGCATTTTTTTCCTTAATTATTTGGATTGGCCATCTACTTTTAATCTATTTATATTGACATTTCTTCTTTATTCAATATTATTCTGGATGACATGTAGATTATTCTGGACCATGGGTATCAAGATGTATTTTTGGACAAAACAAAAACATTCAGCCCCAGAGCAATTAAAAACAGGGTCAAAACAATTTTAGCAGCAAAGTGAGTAGATTATAAGCATCTTCTGAAAAGCTGTAGTCTCTAGCTGGCTTTTTGCACTGTCTCCATTGTAACAGTACACTTAAATTCTATCTAAAACATTTGAGGTCTGTCTATGTTCCATTGAGAAAACAAATTCTCCCAGGAGTAAAGGGTGCACTGATCTGAGGTCACTGAGAGATGTAAACCATCATAATATGTTTGTAATGAATTGCCATTATAAGGTGGCATCACAGCTATTTAAAGCAGCAGTGGGTTTGTTTATTTGAACCCTAGGAAACAAAATATGCTTGATCGCTTAAACCTGTTCGTTCTCCCCTTCAATCCATCTGAGGAGAACGTGGATACTGCAAACAGCACTTGTCCCGAGGATGCTAGTCAGACAGGAAGATCAACCCAGGAGACACTGACCGAGGCACCAACGCAGGTGCTGCCAGAAACAGCTGAGTCAGGAGACACTTGGTCCAAGGGGGCAGGGAGCACAGGTGCGTGAGAGCAAGGATACCTTCACTTTCCTGGGCTTGTAACAGGTGACAGGAGCGTGCCTCAAGGCAGGATCTCTCAGGCAAACAGACACTGTAAGTTCCTGCTAAGTCACTTCAGTCGTTGTCCGACTCTTTGTGACCCCAGGGACTGTAGCCCGCCAGGCTCCTCTGTCCATGGGGTTCTCCAGGCAAGAATACTGCAGTGGGTTGCCATGCCCTCCTCCAGGGGATCTTCCCCACCCAGGGATCGAACCTGAGTCTCTTATGTCTCCTGCATTGGTAGGCAGGTTCTTTACCATGAGTGCCACCTGGGAAGTCCAAAGAGATACTAACTTTACACAAATATGTATCTCAGAGTGATGCATGAAGAGGCTGCTGGAACACCCTTGGTGTTTATGAACATCAACACATCCTGACACCCCCTCATTTTACATGATTACTTAGCTCATAATTTACACCTTTCAGTGGAGGTCAGAAGCCCATGTTCTCTGAGACTGATGAGTTCTAAAATAGTAGTATCTTAGAATGTCAGAGAACAGCAAAGGGTTCTGAATATCCTGGGGAGCCAGAGAGAAGGCAGGACTTCTACAGGAAGAGTGGACATTGGGGAAAAAAAAGAAACATACTAAATTCAGCCACTTCATAACTCTGCCCAGGGCCCACCCTGGTCTCCAAATGCGGTAGCTGTCACACCAAAATAATCATCTCACCATGAATCCCCCAAGCCACAGCTCCATTGATCGATCATCGCAACCTGTTGTTGGATCGCTAATCATTCTTGAAAGCTAATCAGTGTATCAGAGGAGCTGTATTGATGTAAATTCTGTGTTGCTCAAGCTCCCATTATCATCCTCCTCTGAAACCATAGTCTATAGCCAGCGGGTATCGCATTTTTAACTGATAAAATAGTGACGTCTTCTTCAACACTTTTGAATCCATTTTCTTTTTTACTTTTGTCATTCAAATCTTTTAAATACTCCAGAATGATTAATTCTTCATTACCCTGAAACTACGACCAGCTCACAGATGAGAGTAATCATTCTGATTTGGCCTATAACCCATATATACTCCATATATCACTATGTTGCTGCTACTGCTGCTGCTGCTAAGTTGCTTCAGTCGTGTCCAACTCTGTGAGACCCCAGAGACGGCAGCCCACCAGGCTCCGCCGTCCCTGGGATTCTCCAGGCGAGAACACTGGAGTGGGTTGCCATTTCCTTCTCCAATGCGTGAAAGTGAAAAGTGAAAGGGAAGTCGCTCAGTCGCGACCCCATGGACTGCAGCCCACCAGGCTCCTCCATCCATGGGATTTTCCAGGCAAGAGTACTGGAGTGGGGTGCCATTGCCTTCTTCCATATCACTATGTTAATAAAACACAAATACACACCTAGTTTCACAGTAACATAGTCAGCATTCTGATTTGAACTATGGCCATCCTCATTTTCACTGTAACCTATTTTAAATCTCAAGAAATTAGAAGAGCAAAATAGTAAGTATACCTTGATAAAGGGAGCCTAAATTAGATGTGCATGTGGGCATGTGTGCTAAGTAGCTTCAGTCATGTCCAACTCTTTGTGACCCTATGGATTATAGCCTGCCAAGCTCCTCTGTCCAAAGGATTCTCCAGGCAAGAATACTGGAGTGGGTTACTGTGCCCTCTTCCAGACGATCTTCCCGATCCAGTGATTGAACCAGTGTCTCAAGTTGCCTGCATTGGTAGGAGGGTTCTTTACTACTAGTACTACCTGGGAAACCCAAATCTGCATAGTCCTATTAAAAAAATTTTTTTTTCTCTAAGTGAAAATATTCGGACAAAAACAGCTAGTGATTGTTGAGCCACTGGAGTTGTAACATATTTCTGAAACGCATTTCATAATCATCCAGCCTAAATATATCTCTGATTAAAACAAATCCTTTCCAACAGTATGCAGATCAAAAGGAAAGTGCTCCTGATATACTGTTGCTCAATGCAGGCCTCCACCGCTTGTGTAGAAATCTCCTAGAAACATGGCAAAGCCATTAGATACTGCTACATGCTAACGCTTCTAGTTTAACTCCAACAGCCTGTGCAAAATCCTGAATTATAAATCACCATTGCGATCTATGCCCAGGAATCCACCCAGTTGAACTGTGCTGAGTAGCATCTTTACGACTGACTGATCACAAAATATAAATGATATTTCTAAAACAGAGTGACAATGTTCTGCACTTCATTCAATGTGTGAAAAACTAAGAAATATTATTACATTCTTTTAAAATTAAACCCACAGAGGAGTCCACCACTAATTATGATTAGGTTTAATAAAGACTTATGCAAAGCATTTGGAAAAATCTTAAGTGCTTTAAAATGATAAGATACTATATTACTATTATTTTCCTTTAAATATGGCAAGCTTAACTCTGTTGCCCATTTTAATATACCTTTGGGGAAGATCCCCTGGAGAAGGAAATGGCACCCCACTCCAGTACTCTTGCCTGGAAAATCCCATGGATGGAGGAGCCTGGTAGGCTACAGTCCGTGGGGTCACAAAGAGTCGGACACGACTGAGTGACTTCGCTTTCACTTTCACTTTCCCATATACTTCTCTGAATTTTGGTGTTGATTTCCTCTGAAAAATTTTAACTATATCATGGTTATTTGATCCCACTATCATTTTTATTATTATATTATAATGATAGGTCAGTCGATTTATTTCTTCTAGTGGTCCTGTATGGAATTACTAAAATTGAGATTATTCAGGATAGCCTCTGCAGGACTGATGCCTGGTTTCTTTACCATTAAATTCCAATAAGCTTATCAAAAAGTAATATTTGAGAACAATAAAAAGTCTATGATTTCTTAAACTTATTTTCCATGCAGCAAAATTTAGAAACTTCTAGCTTTCACTTGAAAGTTGATCCTCTTTATCTCCTTTTATGTTTTTACTCTTCTCTCCCTCTTCTTGTAATTTCTTAATTTTGTTTTATTCTTCCCTTTCCCTGCTCCCAACCTCTTTTATCTGGTTCTCGTCTGCCTTCTCTTGCTTTATTCTGTGTCTCACCACATTTCTTCTCTTTTTTGAATCATTAGAAGACTGGTTAAATGCTGAATTTTCCTGTAGACATCTGCACAAAGGCTATTAAAGAGTGCTCTTTGTGAGAACTATTAAAATATTTTAAAAATTGTGGTGTTTATGTGAGTGCATTGCATGTGCAGGTGAACGGCAAAATAACATATTACCTTGGCCACTGAGATTCTGTGCGCATCAAAGACAGATTAAAATTGGGAACACAAAGACAGAGGAAATAATTTTAACATGGAACAGAAAACAGATATAAAGAAAAAGAGTGTGTCTTGTACTTTTTGTAATAATTTATAACACCAAAAATAATAAAGGGTTTCACCTGCAAATCACCCAGCAAAAACATATGTGTGTGTATGCTTATATTTTAAGCCTTTATTGAATTTGTTACAATATTGCTGTTTTATGTTTTGGTTTTTTGGCTGGAGGCACGTGGGACTTACCCCCCTGACCAGGGACTGAACCTGTGCCCCCTGCATTGGAAGGCAAAATCTTAACCACCAGGAAATTTCCTGTGTGTATGTATATCTTGTCTCAACAACTAGATATAAACTAATGGAGGACAGGTTCCATGTGTTAAAGTCCTTTGTATCCTTCAAAACATAGCACACTTCTTCATATACACCAGGCACTTAAAAGGGGATTGAGTGGAACTTAGAAATCATTATGAAATTGGGGACTACCCTCAAAACATTGACTAAACTTGCGTGATATTGCTATTTAAGCAGTTTAAACCACTCAAATGAATATGACTACACACCCAGACACACAGGCCTAAACTATCCCCCAATAAAGTAAAGGAAGAAAATAAATGAAAACATGAAACTGGAGGTTTACGCAAGTACACAAGAGAACATTCTATGGAAACCCATACATAGAGAAAAATTAATTCATTTGCAATCTTCGGTAGGAGGTCGCTTACAAATAATCAAAAATGTCTTCATTATGTGTCAGTGCCTTAAGTTTCCAGGAATGATTATAGTGAATTAGCAAAGTGGGAGTAGCTGTGCAATTATTTGTAGTGACATACCAGCGTAGGTGAACTTGGATAAGTCATGCTCTTTGTCCTGTGCGTCTGTATTTCCAAAGTGACAGTACTAGTTGCCGTCTCTCCCACCTTCTCTGCAAAGCTGTTCTGCAAATAAATGAGGTAATGTTTGCGAGATGTTTTTGCAGCTTGGGAAAGAAACCCACTGCACACATCTCAGATGTTATTTCTATTCCATATTCAAACCCGGTGTATTATTGCCTCTGTTTTAAATGGAAATTGGACTGTTTGAGTCCTGGGTTCTGACCAACATCTGGGTCAACATAAAAGGACGATTATTTTTAATTTTAATTCTGAGGCTCTGTTCAGCTCCCTTGCACGTGTGAGGACCAACTGTAGGAAATAAACAAAGCACATAAATCAGGCTTTCAAAGAGAAAAACCATTCTCCCGAAGGCTTTTTTTTTTCCTTTTTTTTTTTTTTTTTTTCAATGAAGAGCGTGAACACTGTATTTCCCCGGCAGAATATTTCGGTCCAAGAAGGAGGATAGTGCAGGCAGTGGGAGCGTGTGTGCGTGTGTGCGCGTGTGTATGTGTGTGTGTGTGTGTGTGTGTGTGCTGTGCGTGCGCGCCCGCGGAGAGAGGGGCGGGGGAGGCGGATGAGGAGGATGAGATCATAGTTTCAGGATCCTCAGGAAACCCTGGTACTGGCAGTAGCCAGGCTCTGCTGTGCCCACATGACCCACAACTCTGGCAGCGGACTCGGCACTTCCAACATTATTAAATAATAAGAAAGCGGCTCCTACTCCATGCCCAAACCTCCCCACAGACCGGTGGACACCTTCGAAGAGTTTGGCGAGTCGGTGACTGGGGCGTCCGTCCATTCCAAGGTGTGTGTATGTGTATGTGTGCGTGTGTGTAGGCAAGGCGTTTTCTCCCTTGACAGCTGGGGAGTGGGGGAGGGCGCGGGGGTGGAGGGGGTCCAAGGGGTGGGCGCGGGGCCCGGCTGCCGCGCGCTGCCCCCCGGCCGCCCAGGGGGGCTCGCCGGGCCAGCCGCCGGGCGGGAGATGCCCGGTGACGCGCAGCCCCAGCGGCGCAGGGACCGCAGCCGCCCCCGGCGCCGAGGCGCGGGCCCGGGAGGCTCGGCCGCCGCCGGAGCAAGGGCAGGCGCCGCGCACCCGGCAAAGTCAAGAGTGGAAAGCGGGCGGCGAGCGCGGCAGCGGGGAGGGAATTGCCCCCAACGCCCACTCGCGGGGTTCCCACCTGTGCGCCCGCGCCGGCCGCCGGCGGCGCCAAGCATGTGCCGGGCGCTGCAGCCGGGACTGCGGCGCGGCGCCTCCCCGGGCGGGCGGCGGGCGGCGCCTCGGGCCCGCGGGGCGGCGGGAGCGGCTGCGGCAGGAGGGCCGGCCCGGGGGCGCGGGGCCGCGCAGGTACATCTCGGCCGCCCGCCCGCCGAGGCCGGGCCGCGCGCCGCGGGTTGAGTTGTTTCTGTGGTCCCCGCTGCCCTCTCGGTGGTCCCCGTGGGCTGAGCAGCTGGGAGGTGGCTTGCTCCCCTCCGTTAGGGATGACACTCACGTGGGGAGCAGGCTGGGGGGCTACTACTGAGCTGGAAATCCGCGTTTTGGGGTCCTCTCCAGCTGGCGGCGTCGGCGCGTGTTGCAATGCACTGCGGTGCCCGGGCGGCGGGTCGGGTGGGTGTGGGCGCCGGGCGCGGCGAGAGGGGCGCGGCGCGGCTGGGTGGGCGCGGGGCAGGGAGAGAGGAGAGGAGTGACTTCGGCTTTTGGAGCCTGGAGTTTTCCTTTGGGCCGAGGGTGGACGCGAGGTTCGTTCTGGTACCGGAATAGGAGGTGGCGAGGTGTCTTAAAGACCAACGCCAAGAAGAGACGAGGGATGCGGGGCTGGGCTCAGTGGTACCAAGGCTGGGACTTGGGAGTAAAACTTTCCTCTTTGGTGAGCTTGAGGTTTGCCTTTGAGAAGGTAAGTGTAGGACTTGAGTGGAGGTGGAGTGGGGAGTCTTGGCTGTACTCTGGCGGTGAAATTCAACGCCATTAGGTTCCTTGTTGCTCTATTAAAACGGTCTTTTGAGTTATGGTTCTGTTCAAGTTTCCTATTATTGTTATGATCACTTGGGGTTTAATGAGTTCTGTGTTTCCTTTTGAACATATCAGAAACCTATATTGTTGAAGTATGCATAATTATTAATTTCTTTAAAAAAAAAAAGACTTATTTTGCTTATTGCAAGGATAGAAACTTTATGGAAAAAACCGTTCTATGAACTTTAGCTTTATTCACTCAATTCGAACACTACCATAAGGAGTGGGTAATATGAGGGAATCCGGACACAGAGCGATGAAGTAATTTATCCAAGGTCGCAGGGCTTTAAATGTTAAAAACCAGTTGAGCTTTCGGTGAACTCTAAACCAACATATATATTTTTTTCATAAAAATGGGACTTCATTGTACTGTCTTTTGTCTTTTATATTTGATATATTGACCACATTTCTACCAAGATGAACCTCATAACTATGTGCTACGTGTTGGGGACAATTAACATTTTCCTAAATTTTAATGCCAATTATGGCAACTATCCTTTGAGCCTTTTCCTTTTGCTAAAACTGACCGTTTCCTACAACAATTGTGCTTTAAAGTAGTATTTATCAGCCAGTTATGATTTTCAGCAGGTAAGGTTTATCAGCAAAGTCAATTATTATAAAGCAGGCACCTGAATCTATATATTTGTTTGCACTTAATTTTAAACTTCCTAAGGTATTAGTCTGTTACTTTGCTCAAAGCAGGGCCATCATTTCCTTCCAAACCCCATCTTGCAGAATTTTTGAGCAAGTTTAATCATCTTTAATTCAATCACTCTGACAAGAGCTTAGGCAGTTTTAAAAGAAGAATTATGCAATTCTCTTTCAACTCTCAGTGATTAGAAGCAGGCTATATTGCGAGGGTGTTCGTGTATGTCATGCCTTTTCACCAGTTGTATGTACTTTAGACAAAGTTGTGTAGCAGTGAAGACTGAAATCACATTTTTTCATTGGTACTAAGCTGAAATACTGTAAATGTCTCCGCTTGTTCTAAATGAATCATGATGTGAAGAAAGGTCTCAGTGGCGTTAAGCCCAACTGCACGTGTTTAGAGAATTATGTCTCATCTGAGTTTATCATGGAGCTCTTACAATATTTGTTTTATTAGACATATATCTCTCTTAGGTCTTCATCTGTTATTTTTTTCAAGTAAATTTAATTGCTGTTTCACATAATGAGTTTCGAAATTATTTTGACATTCATAGATTTCCTTAAGTCTGGTTTTCAGTTTCATTAAATTCAGTATACATATATCAAATCCACACTAATTCAACATTACGTGTGAAAAAAGAGTAGAATCTAACTGAACTACAGGGAAACATGATCTTTGGATGTGAAAAGAATTATCTTCAGTAGTTAAACTCTTCCACATCCCAGGGTATGGTCCATCTCTATTTGGGGGTGCTAGAGTACAGTGCTGCAGCCAGGAAAGTTGCATTCCATCAGGCACAAACTTTTTTGATATTGAAATTGAACTTTCCACATCTGTTTATATAAAATGTTGATGGTTATCAAGGCATAAATCCTATGGAATGTCCATATATCCTTTCTTAACTGACTCATCTGTTCCAGTTTTCCAGTTTCTGTTACTTATTTTAGAAAAAGCATTCTCTCACTACTTTTATCTCACCTGGGAGATTTGACATGACTTTTTCCTTTCAAGTCCCCTGCCTCTAGTTTTGGGAGAACTGTGTTCTCTCTGCCTCTTGAGAGGCTCTTTGCTGCAGAGTCTGGGCGGAGAACTGGGGTTGCATGGTGAGCAGAAAAATGAGTGTGCCCCGCCAGCCCAGGGGCCAGACTTCAATCCAATTGTCATACACATAAATGGAGTTCTGAAGGCAGGAATGCAGTAAGAATGTGTAATAAAGGATTCCGGACCAGACAGGGAGGTTTGGAACAAGATGCATTAGAAGTCCCCTATCACTGGAAAAGACTCTGATGCTGAGAGGGATTGGGGGCAGGAGGAGAAGGGGACGACAGAGGATGAGATGGCTGGATGGCATCAGGGACTCGATGGACGTGAGTTTGAGTGAACTCCAGGAGTTGGTGATGGACAGAGAGGCCTGGCGTGCTGCGATTCATGGGGTCGCAAAGAGTCGGACACGACTGAGTGACTGAACTGAACCGAATGTATGAGGAGGGGTTTACTAAGATTTATTTTGTAAATTAATTTTTATTTGGTATATAGCTGCTTTACGATGTCATGTTAGTTTCTACTGTATAGCAGAGTGATTCAGACGTACATAATACATATGTGTGCTCGTGCCCAGCCGTGTCCAACTCTTTGTGACCCCTTGGACTGTAGCCTGCCAGGCTCCTCTGTCCGTCGAATTTTCCAGGCAAGAACACTGGAGTGAGTTGCCATTTCCTTCTCCAACAGATACACGTATCCCCTCCCTTTTGGACTTTCTCCTCATTCAGCTCACCACAGTGCGTTAAGTAGAGTTCCCTGTGCTACATGCTTTCCCTGATGTTTTCTAAATTTCAGACCTATGTCTCCCTCTAGTTACCTTTACACATCTCTATTCACCAGTAGATACATCATTTCCCCTCATCATACACCTTTGGTCATAGAGAAGATCACAAAAATCCTTTTCACAGTACTTTTTGCAGCCTGTAGAGAGCATGTACTACCCTTACCTGGTTATTACTCTATTTTCGAAGAGATATTTAAATTTAATGAAGGATAACCATTGTCTTTCTTTGCCTTAACAACTATTTTTAATTTTAAAGAAATAGTTGTGTGTGTGTGTGTGTGTGTGTGTGTATGTGTTTGTTTGTTGTTAAAGTGGCAGGATGTCTCAAAATAGAAATGTAATTAATTCATCACACATCCGTAAGATTCCCGGAAGTGTCTGTAGGAAGAAAGAGGCACCAGAGTAAGAGAGGTGAGCTTAAGTGTTGAGTATGACAAGGAAATGTGTATTAATAATGTAAAGCAAACATAATAATAACTAAGCTCATTGACACTGTGTGCTGTACATCTTCTGTGGCTCTATATAAAGTAACTCAGGTATTCTTCACAGTAGCCAAATGAGGGCTTCCTGTATTACCATTACCCCCATTTTACAGAGGAGGAAACTGTGGTATCCAGAAGCACCGTAATCATGGCCACTGTCACACAGGTAGAAACTCTGAATCTAATATTGATTCTTTAGTTCATGCTGTTAGCTAGTAACATGTAATATCTGGTTCACAGTTTTATTAATGCATTAAGTCCCCATCATTGTTAAAAATCATAACACCTCCTCAACTGATCATTTGGTTACTTTTCCTGCAATTAAAACAAGTGGAAAAACTTATAACTTCCCTTATGTCAATGCTTTTTGCTCCATATTTTACATGCAAATTATTTAAAGCAAGGACAGGTATTGATATATAAATGCCTAAAGCCTGGCAACTGCTGGATTATGGGGCATTTCTCATTATATATTGTATATTTTTGAATTCAAAAATAGTAACTCCAGCACCATTTGAAACTGTTGAAATTTCTAATATCACAAATATATATACTTTGGCATTCCAAATAATTAGGTAAATATCTTTAACAGTTGGAAGTTCTATGACCTTTAGTAAACTTAAGAATTTGAAGTCATCTGTTTCATCTACCCCCAGTGTTGTTATTCAGAGTGCTGTGTACTGCAAAGGGGATATAAAATATAATATAAAAAACACCTGTTGAATTACCTTGGTAAAATTTAAAAGTCCATGTTAATCTTTACATTGGGAACTTATGACATGACTTATAGTTATTTTAACTATTAGTTACTTAAAATATTACTTAAAATTTTAAAATAAACTTAGTTATTTTAAATATTGTCCAAATAATAAAAACACATGGCACATGTGATTAGTAAGGTAGAGCACTCATGGGTTAGGTGTGCTGATGCATGTAAAGGTTTATGCACAGTGTTTGAAGGTGTCAATCAGCGTTATTTCTCCCTGAAAGTTCTGGGTCGTATGTAGCTGATACGGGCTTCCCAGGTGGCGCTAGTGGTAAAGAACCCACCTGCCAATGCAGGAGACATAAGAGAGATGAGTTCAATCCCTGGGTCGGGAAAATTGCCTGGAGGAGGGGATGGTAACCCACTCCAGTATTCTGGTCTGGAGCGTCCCATGGACAGAGGAGCCTAGCAGACTACAGTTCATAGTGTCACAGAGTCGGACAGGACTGAAGCAAATTAGCATGCACACATAGGCATTTGATATGATTAATGTTACCGTTAACTATGACTCACAAGTAATACTGAGTGCACATATACAAATACTCAACTCTCTTCTTTGAAGTTGTTGGAAACATTCTAAGGAATGTGTACATTTTCTGTAACTCATGGAGAATGTTATACATTATTTCTCTATATGCTCCCCACCATACAAAGCATCCCAGAGTAATTAATAAAATGTTATTCCAATTTATATCATAAGGAAAGAGACACAAAGCTTGATTGTCTGTGTTTGTGTGTGTGTGTACTATTAGAGTGGAAGGTACCATCATATACAACAACAAATAATTCATTCATTGTAGTTTACAGTTTGATGCCATAGTGCACTGTCCTATTGCAAAGAGTTTTGTGTTATATGTTACTCAGTTATAATAGTTTAGGTTATTCAGTCATAGCAAACAGCTAAAATCTTGGGTACTGAAATGAGCATAGATTTGTTTCTTGCTAATACTTTGTGCCCTGTTGGCCAATAAAAGACTATTTTACATCTTCCTCACATGGAAACCCAGGCTCATAAAACCCCTGTCATCTACAGCATCCCCATCACGCATTCATCAAACACATAGAAACATGGTGGGTCACTCACAAATTCTTAAAAGGCTTCTATCAGAAGGAGCACCTGCTACTTCTACTCATATTTTATTGGCCAGAGCAAGTCCTATGACCACTCCTAACTTGAAGATGAAAGAGAAGTGCTGTTTTATCAGATACTCAGATGGAAGGAAACTGCTCTGTTAGTGAACAGACCTAATTGTTACCGGATGAATTTATCCAGTTCACGTCAATAGTTTTTATCACATAAAGATGACTTATGATTTTATATAACAATTGAGTTGTAGAATTTCAACCTAGAAAGGCAATTTCTGCATTAAACCGCCAGCAAAGGAAGTAGAGTCTAAACTTATAAAATTGATAATATCTCTCTTTGTCAGTGGGGGTTGGATTTAGTCAAGGAATGTCAATAAAACTCTGATTTGAATAAATGCAGGAGATAGCCTTTCTGACAATAAGCACAAGTCAAGAACGGTGCTAAGATCTACAGTGTAGCTGTGTTTTCTGAACAGATTTGATAGTATCAGCATGATACAGAAAACTGAACAACCACGTGTATATCTTTTTGTCACCTGCACCAACATGAACAGAAGTGTTAGATGTGTTACTGTATATTGTTATAAAAAGTAATACAGGTAAACATATCAATCATACTGTATGATTACTTTACATTGACAAACATAACCTGAAAAGAGAGAATATATCTAATCCGTGTGTTTAATGCTATAAATTTCCTGGAAGCACTGCTATTGTTGAGTCCCATATATTTTTGGTATGTTGTGTTTTCATTTTAATTTAGCTCAAGTAGTTTCAAAATTTCTCCTGAGATTTCCTCTTTGATCTGTGGGGTTATTTGAAGGGTGGCATTTACTTTCCAAGTGTTTGGAGATTTCTCTGTCATCTTTCTCTGTTTTTGGTCAGAGAACCTTATTTCTTGTGTTATCTTTCTCCATTTCAGTCAGAGAACACACTGTGTACGATTTCAGGCTTTTAAAATTTGTTTAGGTTTATGTTATGGCCCAGAATGTTGTCTGTCTTGGTTTATGTCCCATGGGCACTCGAAAAGAGTGTGTATTTCACTGTTTTTTGATTGAGTGTTATATAAATGCTCGTTAGATCCTGTTGGTTGATGGTGCTGATAAATTCTTGTTATGTCTTGACTAATTTAATGTCTAGTTGTTTTATTCATTGTTGAAATAATTTGTTAAATTTTCAATTATAATTTTGGATTTGTCTATTTCTCTTTTCACATCTATCAGTTTGACTATACTTTGCAGCTCTCTTGTTTGGTATATATAAATTTAGGATTGCTATGTCTTGGTGTATTGATTATTTTATCATAACATGATACTCTTTATATGTGATAATTTTATTTGCTTAAAGTCTACTGAATCTGATATTAATATAGACATTCCTTTTTTTATTTGCTTGATGTTTACATGATTTTTTTTTTTTTACTGTCCTGCTTTCAACCTGTCTGTATCATTATATTGGATCTGAATTCTTTGTTCATACATTACCGGTGGGTTACATATTTTAATTGATTTTGCAAACCTCTATTTTTTTCATTTGTATATTTACACATTTACATTTTATTAAGACTGTGTGTCTGCCATTTTAATTTTTGGATTTTTTCCTCTTTGTTTGTGTTTGTTTTAGTTTCTCTGGGTTTTTTCCTCCCTATCAGTTACTTGAGCATATACAGAATTCCATTTCTATTTATCTATAATGTTTTGAAGTGTATCTATTCATATAGACTTTTAACGAGTACTCTGAGTATTGCATCATAATACATATAATTTATCACTGCCTACCACTGTTGTCATTTTTTCGTTACAGTGAAGCATAAAAACGTCACCTTTTTTTATGTACCTTTATCCTCTTCCATTAGGCAATGGCACCCCACTCCAGTACTCTTGCCTGGAAAATCCCATGGACGGAGGAGCCTGGTAGACTGCAGTCCATGGGGTCGCTAGGAGTCAGACACGACTGTATAACTTTCAAGTAGACAACCTGAGCGACTTCACTTTCACTTTTCACTTTCATGCATTGGAGAAGGAAATGGCAAGCCACTCCAGTGTTCTTGCCTGGAGAATCCCAGGGACGGGGGAGCCTGGTGGGCTACCGTCTCTGGGGTCGCACAGAGTCGGACAGGACTGAAGCAACTTAGCAGCATCCTCTTCCATTAATAGTAAAATTCTCTAAACTATTTCCTCTACATACATAAGAAACTGTTACAACTTTTGTTTCAACTGTCAAGCACAGGTCAAAGAGCTCAAGAGGAGCAAGAAAAATTCATGGTTTTTATTGATATTTTCACTTACCATGTTCTTTCTTCTTTCTTGATATTCCAACATTCTTCTTTTATTGCTTTCTTTTTGTTTCTAAAACTCCCCCTAGCCTTTGTTTTAGAGCCGATAGGCCTCCTCTTGACAATATATCTTTGTTTTCCTTCATCTAAGAATGTTTTGTTTTCCCCTTCATTCCTGAAGGATATTTTAACTGGATACAGGATTCTGGGTTGACAGTTCTTTTTTTTAAGCACTCAAAATATTGTGCCACTTCCTTATGGTCTCTCTGTTTCCTAATGAGAAATATTATTTTGTTTTAATTGGTTTTCTCCAATAGGTAAAGTGTGATTTATCTCTTGTTCTTTTCAAGATTTTTGAATATTTGTCTTTAGTTTTCATAAATTTGACTATGCTGTATCTTGGTGTGTATTTATGAGGTTTTCTGTTTGGCATTCAGATTCATGAGTCTAAAGATTTATGTCTTTTGTCACCATCTAAGAAATTTTCATCTGTTATTTCTTTGGGTACTTTTTGATCACTGTCCATTTTCTTTTCTTCTCCCATGTCTCTGAGACTTGAAAATTAGATCTTTTGTTACAGAAACACAATGTATTAGTTTCCTATGGCTGCTGTAACAAATTACCAAAAACATGGTGCTTTACAACAAACTTATTCTCTTACAGAGATAGAGACTGGAAGTCAGAAGTCAGCTTCACTGGGCTAAAGTCAAGATGATGGGAGGACTAGTTCCTTCTGACAGCTTCTGGGGACAGTACCTCTCTTTTGCATTTTCTAGCTTCTGGGGGCTACCAGTATTCTGTGACTCACAGTCCCTTTTTTGAATCACTCCAATCTCTTGCTTCTCTAATCACATCTTCTACTACATTTCCTATGGTCAAATCTTTTTGCCTCCCTCTTTTAAGGATACTGTGATTACATTCAGGTCACACCTGGATAGTCCATGATAGTCTCCCTATCTCTTTAATTTTCATCATATGTACAAAATCCCTTTTGCTATGTAAGGTTACATTCACAGCTTCCAGGGATTAAGGCCAACCTGAGTATCTCTGGGATCCTACCATACATGGGTTTCTGAGGCTTTGTTGTTGGTTTTGGTTTGTTTTCTCTATTGTTTAGACTGGGTAATTCCAGTTGTTCTGTCATACAGCTAACAGATTATTTCCTCTGTCACTTTCATTATGTTATTGAGCCCACCCATTAAATTTTATATTTGGTTATTGATTTTTTCTTCAGTTCTAAAATTTCCATTTAGTTTTTTCTTATATGTTCTATATTTCAGCTGACACTTTCTACTTTTTCATTTGTTCATAATTTCTCACTGAAGTATTTTTTAAAAAATATTTTCAAAGCTTTGCTGCTTTAAAAACTTTGTCAGATAATTCTAACATTTCTTTCATCTAATTATGGGCATCTATCATTATCTTTTTATATTCAGTTTATGTAATTGATTTATATCCTTGATTCTTGGTTTGATGAATGATTTTCAACTGAAATCTGGACATTTTCTTATTAAAAGACTTTGGATCTTATTTATGCCTTCTGTTTTAGCTAGCTTCCAAAACATCACCCCAGTGGGTGAAATGAGAATGGTGCCACCTCTTCACTGCCAGTGGGTGTAGAAGTGAAGGCTTCTTTACCCAGTCTCCCTTGTCATGTAATATGGAGGGGGCTCCGTATTACTGTGGGAAAGAGAATGAATTCAAGCTCCCCACTAGGTCTTCGCTGATACCTCCCTTTCTGTTTCCCATGTGGCCTCCCCTGGCAACATGCAGACAGGGAGGTGGTTACTGCTGGACCATAGTAATAGTCCTTACTCTCCAGTAGCCTCCCATGATACCACCCATCCCCGTATGGTCTCCATTGATAACCTAATGGAGGTGGGTGATGGGAGTCTCATTCATTACCACCCAGTTGATAGGAATGAAAGTCCCAACTCCCTACTTGGTCTTTTGTGACATCACCTTGATGGAGCTAAGTGGAGTTGGGATATGCTGTTTCAGCCTGGTGAGGGTGACAGTCTAGGCTCCCTACTTGGCCATTATTGGTATGGATGTGGTGGGGCCACATTTTTTTTTTCTGTCTCATATAGCTAGAAGAGAGCAATTACTCATTATAAAAGCTTATTTTTTTATTTGTTTTGCTTTGTTGCTCCTTTCTTGGTCCTTTGGCTGAAAGAGCATGCTTTTGGTGGCCTGCCATTTTTTATCTGTGCCTTTTGGCATATCTGGGTTTCTGGTTTTTTATATCCTTGTCTGGTATATATGGAGCAATGCAAAAATCCAGGGAACTCACCATCGTGTCATTCCCTGGGCCCTGAGTTCCCCTACCTGGGTTTGCCTTCTCTCTAACTTTCAGAGTCTTGGTATGTTTATTGTATGTGCAGTGTCCAGGGTTGAGGGTTGTATCTGGTGAAAGGAAGAGGGAAAAGTACTTCTGCTCCATCTTCACAGATGTCTATTCCACATTTTTTATGCAAGGGTAAATTGAAAAATATCCCTCAACATTGATTCTCAGAGGATGAAGCTCAGGGGATTACTACTGATCTGTTTCTGAATAATAACCACTTTACAGATCAGCAGGATGAGAGAGTACTTGGACAGGGATGCAAATAGGATTACAGAACATTCCATCAGAGCTAAGGTTCAAGGATCACATGGAGGTCCTCTTACTTCTCTAAACCACGGCTTTCTCCTCTCCTGGGAAACCATGACTGCAGGATGTAGCAAGGTTGGAAACTTTCCCTAATCTCATAGGCTGTCTTTTCTGGCAGGATTCTGGAACTATACCATCCAAGCCCTTCCTAAATTCTCACAAAGTGTTCTTCATTCCCAGGAACATTATCCATCTGAAATGCAGTTTTCAACCAGAAAGCATGTGGTAAAATGTGGCTTGCTGCTAAGTCGCTTCAGTCATGTCCAACTCTGTGTGACCCCAGAGATGGCAGCCCACCAGGCTCCCCCGTCCCTGGGATTCTCCAGGCAAGAACACTGGAGTGGGTTGCCATTTCCTTCTCCAATGCATGAAAGTGAAAAAGTGAAAGTGAAGTCGCTCAGTCGTGTCCGACTCCTAGCGACCCCATGGACTGCAGCCTACCAGGCTCCTGCATCCATGGGATTTTCCAGGCAAGAGTACTGGAGTGGGGTGCCATTGCCTTAGGAAGAAAACAGAGAGCCCCAAAATCCACATTTAAACTCTTAAGAAGCACCTCCCAGCGAGCACTCGTGTTAATTTCATTTGATATAAAATTATACATTAAAAATAAGTGTATGGATTTTGTCAAGTTGTTTGATCAATACTCAGGAGATTAAGTACAAGAGATGGGGCTATGAATTTTCTGCTTGAAACCAATATTCTGAGGAAGAATAGTTGGTGGGGAGGCAATTACAAAGAACTGTCTAGGGAAATTCTCCCTAGAGATAAATGGAGTTAATGACGTTGTATTTAACCCTGAAGTTCTCACAGTAGTAGTGCAGTGGTTCTCAAACAGCGGTCCTCTGGCAGCATCTGTACAACCTGGGAACTCTGTGAATGCAGATTTCTCGGCAGTTTCTTGCAACAAGCCCTCCAGGTGCTTTCTGATGCCTCTACACCTGGAAACCGAGTACTAGAGCAGCCTCTCCAACCACTGAAGACAACATTAAATGTATGCTTTTCATGATTCTTTATTTGTTTGCCTGTTTGTTTTGGCTGCGCTGGGTCGTCATTGCTGTCCTCGGCCTTTCTCGAGTTGTGGGGAGTGGTGACCCTTCTTTGCAGGGCGCGGGTTTCTCATTGTGGTGGATTCTCTTGTTGCCAGCACGGGCCCTAGGCCCCCAGGTTTCAGTAGTTGTGAATACATACAAACTTATGTTTGTATACATACATACTTATACCACTCTGCGGTTACTCTGTAGCCTGAGGTTACTCTGAATCCTCCTGGACCAGGGATCAAACCCATATCCCCTGCATTGGCAGATGGATTCTTAACCACTGGACCACCAGGGAAATCCCTTTTTCATGTTCTTGACTCATCCATTTAGGTTTTTAGAAAATCTATTTAGCATGTTTAACATTCAGCATTGGAGAAGGCAGGGGCACCCCACTCCAGTACTCTTGCCTGGAAAATCCCATGGACGGAGGAGCCTGGTAGCCTGCAGTCCATGGGGTCACAAAGAGTCGGACACGACTGAGCGACTTCACTTTCACTTTTCACTTTCCTGCATTGGAGAAGGAAATGGCCACCCACTCCAGTGTTCTTGCCTGGAGAATCCCAGGGACGGGGGAGCCTGGTGGGCTGCCGTCTATGGGTCGCACAGAGTCGGACACGACTGAAGCGACTTAGCAGCAGCAGCAGCAACATTCAGCATGTTTTAAGTATATTTTTTTTTCAAGGAAATATCATAAAGAAATTAAACATTTATCACCCCAAAGGGTCTCTTTCGTTGAAGATGTCTCAGTGATTTGCACAACTGTTTTGTATCCTTAACCCAAACAGTCATGACTGCTGCATGTCTCATTCCGTGATGGAAACCAAAAAACGCAGCCACGCCTACACTTCCCTGCCTCGGTTCTGCGTAGCTGCTGAGTCTCACTTTAATGGGTTTTTCTGGTGCCTTCATGACGTTTTCTGGGGCCAACACAGGCATGAGAATATTTGGAGGCGAGGGTGGGGGCGTCTCTGCATCCCTTGAAGAAGATTCATTTTGGGAGATCTTGTCACACAATATTGTTAGAGACAGACACATATGCAGATGTCCGGATTCATCATTGTCATTACCACATCAGCTCCACTATGGGGGATTCACTGTCTATTGCAGGCTGGCATTTTTCTCTAGGGTCATATGAGATTAAAGGGAATCTTGGCTCCAAGGTTGTCCTTAGGAAAAAGAAGCTACATTTCTGAATAAAGAGTTTATATTTGGGGTGCAGTTACAAACCCCAGGATGGAGTAAGACAAAATCAATTAAGAAGTAAATGGTTAAAAGATGAAAAAAAATATTTTCTGATGGTAATAAAATACAGATAGATTCCCCGATGGCTCAGATGGCAAAGAATCTGCCTGCCATGCAGACCACCTGGGTTTGGTCCCTGGGTTGGGAAGATTCCCTGGAGAATCCCCACTCCAGTATTCTTGCCTGGGAAATCCCCATAGACGGAAGAGCCTGGTGGACTACAGTCCATGGAGTTGCAAAGAGTTGGATACAACTGAACCACTAACACACTATGGCATATAGTCCTAAATACAGTTCAGTTTCATTTTAAAGATGGTGTTTTATATTAGTTCACGCTTTCAATTAGCAATTCACTAAACATAGAGACCATAATAGATTTGAGTTTACTTAGTACCCATGCAGAGAAGGCAATGGCACCCCACTCCAGTACTCTTGCCTAGAAAATCCCATGGACAGAGGAGCCTGGTAAGCTGCAATCCATGGGGTCGCTAAGAGTCGGACACGACTGAGCGACTTCCCTTTCACTTTTTGCTTTCACGCATTGGAGAAGGAAATAGCAACCCACTCCAGTGTTCTTGCCTGGAAAATCCCAGGGATGGGGGAGCCTGGTGGGCTGCCGTCTATGGGGTCGCACAGAGTCGGACATGACTGAAGTGACTTAGCAGTAGCAATAGCAGTACCCATGACTTTGGGTGACTAATATTTTAGATTTTTGATCATCACATTTTACTATATGTGATTTTTAAATATTTTTTTGGTTTCTATAAATCATAAATTTCAGTTTCGCATACCTTTTATTCCTCACACTTTTTTAAAGGGATCTTTTTTTTTCTCTTGATAAATAAATCAGGAGGATGGGTCGAGAACAGTTTATCTGTTTTCGATTTAAAATGACTCATTCTGGGTGCTTCCCTGGTGATCTTCCAGTTAAGATTTTGTGCTTCCACTGCCAGGTGTATGGGTTCTATCCCTGGTCAGGGAGCTAAGATTCTGCAGGCTGCTTGGCCCTGCCAAAAAAAAAAAAATTAATGGCACACATTCTGGGTCCAGACAAATATTCTTCTCTTACCCTTTCAACATTCCCCACTGCCAGTTGTACTGTGTTTTTTCATTCCTTCTGTTCCCTTTGTGCCTTCAAGCTAATTATATTTTTCATTTACTCATCCTGCTCGGGCGTTTAAATGGCTGTGCCTCGACATTGTTTTGGGGAGAAGACTTTTCCAAACCTTCATTATACAGTGTTTGTTCAATAAGACCATTTGGGCAGGTTGGAGGAGCCACTCCTTAGAAAACATATTTTGAAATGGTGGAGCAGATGTTTTCTCTCACACACTCATCCTTTATAAATAAAGGCCCCTAGCCCTGGTGGTACTAGTCAGATGTGTTCTTTCTCAGAGGAATCACTTGGTTGGCATTTTTAAATGTGGTGGTTTAATCATCACCAGAATGCTTAGGTAAGGCTTAAATATGAAGACAAATAGTTCTTCCACAATAAATGGGGACAAGGAGAGGGGGATTCAAGAAAAGAAGTGTCTTCTGCGGGCAGTCATCCAGATTTTCCCACACGGTGTTAGCTTCTATTTATACACACAAAATGTGCCAGGTGATTTTTTTTTCCATATGCAGATAAATTCTGACTCTTCCTTTTAACCTAAACACTGCCCAAGTAATGTTTACCATGAGATTGCATTCAAAATAATATTTCTGCTAATGCTGCTAAACAGCTTTTAAGAAGTGATATATGAGTCAGGTTGATGTTGAATCTTTGATCAAACTATGAATCAGATTTTCAAAACCGGAAAGCATTTCAAAGCATCTGACTGCTCTTTTTTGTTTTTCTCAATGTCAGTGTGGTCTGTTTGTGCATTTTTTCATTTTCTTTTTTTTATTTTCTTTTCCTTTTTCTCTCCCCTTTATTGGCTGAAGAATTCTTTTTCCTCTTATGACTTATTTTTCCAGGAGCATGTGACATAACAGCTATAAATTAAATGTTCTAATGTTGTAAATACCTCTAATATTGTAGACATGAGATTGAGAGTTGGTTCATATTTTTACAGTTTGCATTCTTGAAATGACAAAAAAGATAAACATCAATCTGCTCTGGAGTGGTTACAAAAGCGAAATAATCCCATTTTACCCAGCCACCATCATCTAAGGGGGAAAAAATGTAGCCCTGTGATTTCACTTGGTTGAGCATGTGGAATATTTTTTGGTTCTGATTTTAGGGTTAAGTTGGTGATTAAGGGAGGGGAGAAGGTGACAGATATCAGTGCTTCATTTCCTTCTTAGTCTTCATCCTTTTGTCTGCTTGTGAGCAGAGGCTAATCTGTGTCAGTTACCTTTGTTTTCTCCTACCTGTTTGTCTGCTGTCTCCATCATTTTGTTTGCTTATTTTGTTTTGCTTTTCTGTTCTCTTCCCCAACTCCATACTCCAGCTCCCATCTAGCTGAGCTGAAAGACCAGCAGGGAGACTCATAAGTTATGAAACTAGAAACCTGTGAGTCCCTGGCTTGTGCTTGTCCAAGTCCTCACCAAACCCGTGGCAAGACCATGATTTTTAGATTTTCTTCCTCCCTGGTTCATCAGCCATTCCACATTATTCACTTGGATTCAGTATTTTAGAATATTCAGTGTTAGAACTCACCTTTCTCATAATTAGTATTCACTATACCTTCTAGGGGTTTCCCTGGTGACTCAGTGGTAAAGAACTTGCATTCAATGCAGGAGGTGATCCCCTGGAGAAGGAAATGGCAACCCGTTAGAGTATTCTTGCCTGGAAAATCTCATGGACAGAAGAGCCTGGTGGACCACAGTCCATGGAGTCGTAAAGAGTCTGACATGACTTAGTGACTAAACAACAACATATTTTCTATGTGTCTTTCTAGCTCAGTGGAGTTATGAAATGAGCCATTCCTTTTTTAATCAGTCTCAAAATATGTTTCAAGGACCACCTGTATCAGAATTATCTGAGGTGTTTATTAAAGCTATGGGTGAAAGTGAGAGTGTTAATAACTCAGTCAAGTTTGAATCTTTGCAACCCCATGGACTGTAGCCTGCCAGGCTCCTCTGTCCATGGAACTCTCCAAGCAAGAATAATGGAGTGGGTTGCCATTACCTTCTCCAGGGTATCTTCCCAACCCTGGGATCGAACCCAGGTCTCCTGCATTGCAAGCAGATGATTTACCACTGAGCCACCAGAGAAGCCCCTGAACCCTATCTTCCATCTACTGAAAAAAGAATCTCTCTTTCTGATTTTAGGATTTTGAGGCTGACACTAATTATAGGAATTAGTCCAGATCTGTGCTTACAACCCAGGGTACCATTTTATTTATTTTTTTAACTTAATTTTTATTGGAATATAGTTGCTTTACAATATTGTGTCAGTTTCTGTTGTACAGCAAAGTGAATCAGCTTTACATATACATATATTCCCCCTTTTTTGGATCTCCTTCCGATTTAGGTCACCACATAGCACTGATTAGTGTTCTCTGAACTGTACAGTAGGTTCTCATCAGTTATCTATTTTACACATAGTATCAATAGTGTATATATGTCAATCCCAGTCTCCCAGTTCATCTCCCTCTTTCCCCCTTGGTCTTCCTCTGTGTCTCTGTTTTGTAAATAAGATCATTTGGTAGCTCAGTGGTAAAGAATGCAAGAGACATGGGTTTGATCCCTGAGTATGGAGGATCCCGTGGAGAAGGAAATGACAACCCATTCTAGTACTTGTGCCTGGGAAATCCCATGGACAGAGGAGCCTGGCGGATGAAAGTCCATGGGGCTGCAGAAGAGTCAGACACGACTTAGTAACTAAACAAGCCCAACAACATACCATTTTTCTAGATTCCACATATATGCGTTAATATACAGTATTTCTTTTTCTGACTTACTTCACTCTGTATAACAGTCACTAGGTCCATCCACATCTCTCCAAAAAATCAGAATACATGGATACATCTCCAGGTTGTACTTTAAACAACCTGGTATGATTGTGATATGCACCCTCTGTTATCAACCAGCAAATGAGCTATAGAAATTGGAAGGAAAGACAGAGTTGGTGTTGATACAGAAGCATTACTTCAGTGTATTCATCACAGACCAGAGATTGACCCTCATTTATAAATTCAGAAACCAGATCTTTTTCTCAAGGGCATAGTCATATTAACTAAGCTTACGGAGACTGAGCTATAAATAAGGATGCCATTTTTAGAGTTATCATGGTCACTAGGATCAGAATGACCAGGGCATTCTTGCCCTATAGGCAAGACTCTCCATGGGAAGAAAAACTGTCAGAAGTTTGCTCCTGGAATCTGGAGGCAGAGAAAGGGAAATGAGTTGAATCAAAGGAGTGAAAACACTGAAGAATGATGAGGTGTCAGGAACTCTCCTAAACGTTTCACATGTGTGATTTCATTTACACCCTCTCAACAGTCCTTCGTAATGGTATTATTGGCTCTGTTTTCTGTATGAGAAAGGGTAGGAAAAGAGAGGCTACATAACTTGCTGAAGTACTCGTGGTCTGTGACTAAGTTATTAGTGAACTAAGAATGAAGCTACCAGATAACTTTAGAGTCACTGGGCCTTACCATCTGTGTTAAGAAATCAAGTGGGGACAGAATAGCTTCTAGCTGGTGGAGAAGAAGGGAATGTATCAAACCACTGCTTATATGGGTAGGATGCTTTCGAGTCATGAGCAGTCACTTTCCCGCCATCATATCTTGTGGTTTGTTTATCTGATCTCTCTGTACTTGTAATTAAGTGAAAGATTCACATAAGCAGATTCTACTCTTATTTCTTTTCCCCAAGGACACACCACAGTCATGTACAAATAACTAATCATACATCTTAATAAGGGACTTCCCCAGTGGCTCAGTGGTAAAGAATCCACCTGCAGTGCAAGAACCACAGGAGATGTGGGTTCAATCCCTGGGTCAGGAAGATCCCCTGGAGGAGGACATGAAACCCCACTCCAGAATTCTTGCCTGGAGAATTCCATGGACACAGAAGCCTGGCGGGTTACAGTCCATAGGGTCACAAAAAGTAGGACACGACTGAACCAACTTAGCACACACGCACATCTTAATAAACAGTAATAACTAAGTGTTAGTTGCTCAGTCTTGTCCAACTCTTTGCAGCCCCATGGACTGTAGCTTGCCAGGCTCCTCTGACCATGGTATTTTCCAGGCAAGAATACTGGCCATTCCCTTCGCCAAGTGATCTTCCTGACCCAGGGATCGAACCTGGGTCTCCCACACTACAGAGAGATTCTTTACCGCCTAAGCCTCCAGGGAAACCCAATAAACAGTAATAAGACATATTTAAATATAGTGGGCAAGTTTGCACAAGTCAGGCTCACGGATGTCCCCAAATCCTGAGTTAATTTTGTCTCAGAAAATAGAGTGAAATTGACTAAAAACTTCGACTTGCTCCAGTGCAAGCATGTTTCCTGTTGTTTGGGGGAGAATTTCACGGAGCTCATAGTTTCCTGTGTCTCTCTTCTGAGTTTCTGCATCTGCTGAATGCCAGATCACCACTCAGGGTTTTGCTTTCTCAGTATGTGCCAGCTTTCCCACGAGGTCCCCCTGCCATCTACCTTCCTTGAACCTTTACCAGAAAGTATCGCCTGTCCATCATACCTTGTGGTATCACCTGAAGTATCCTGAAGTATCACCAGTCCAGACTGTGCGTTTGGCAGATTTTGCTATAGGATTTGAATGACGGCGTTGAGTTATAGCACAGAAATATGAGATACCCCCGAGTATTACAACTTCCTCGATCATTTCTGAAAATAGTTATACTTTGCGTTTTTACCTTAGGCTTCAGCAGCTCACTAGGTGAGAAATGGAGTTATTTCTAAATGTATAGATTCATCTCAAAGTGGCAGATACACACCAGTAAATCGTATTTCTGATTTCTGTTTCTGTAAATCCTATTTCTGTTTCCCCCAGTTTAGCCACTACTGCTGCTGCTGCTGCTAAATCGCTTCAGTCGTGTCTGACTCTGTGTGACCCCATAGACGGCAGCCCACCAGGCTCCCCCGTCCCTGGGATTCTCCAGGCAAGAACACTGGAGTGGGTTGCCATTTCCTTCTCCAGTGCATGAAAGTGAAAAGTGACTGTCTTATCCCATTCTTTTGTTGTTCTTCAGTCGTGTCCGACTCTTTGCGATCCCATGGACTGCAGTGTGTCAGGCTTTCCTGTCACATTCTTAGCACCTGTTGAAATGTAACCCTTACTCTCTTGAGCAGGAAAAGCAAATGCCTGCTAACAGCAGACCCCCTAAACCCCTGAGCATATACGTCTTCCATTGGTGAATCCAACAGACAGATGGTGTAACTGCAATACATGGTCTGGGGCTGTGACTTTAAGACCATTTGAAGTCAGAGATGGCAATCATGACTCTACACGGTGATGGTTCCACATTCACTGGAAGGTGCTTATGAGAAGTACATAATTTAAGAGTAGGAAACCCTAGGGCTCTCAGAATGGAAAAATTTTGTATATCCTTGAAGAGACATCTTTCAAGAACAAAACAACTCTTTTAACTTCTTTTAGCTTAAACAACTCTTTCCAATGTTAGAGATAACTAGGAACAGTGCTTTAATAGACATGTTTTGTACCGTGAAGGCTATAGTTTACCCATTTTTGCTCATTTGGTGGAAAAAAGGTAGAAATTTTCTACTGTGATGAGAAGTAATGACATTATGGGATATAAACTAGGAAGTCAAGATAGGAAAATGATACTTTTTTCCCCCATAAGATGTGGTCACTGCTCTAATCAGGATGACTATAGTGAATGAGGTTCACTTGACAGATATGACAGTCCACAAAAAACTAGAAGTTGCTTAAGATTGGTGATAAAAGTAACAGACACTTTTTTAGATTATCATGCATTTACACAGACAGCTTTTGCAGCTCAGTTTATTTGTCAGAAGTCTTCGCCTCATATCTTTTAAAGCTGCCAGGGAGTATATTATTGTGAACTCATCCTATTATACTAATCACCGTATCCATGACCCCAGAAAACACTGATCAAGATGGATGCAAACCCAGAAGATAAGCACAAAGTTTAACCACAAATATATACTAACAGTAAAATTGACACTTGCAAAATTAAAACATTTATATGGTCAAAACACGTGTCAGTCTTCACCTAGTGATAGACTAAGAAGAACATATAGCAGACCTCAGAGGCAAAAATAGCATTTTACTGCTAACATCATTTTCTCTAGCAATACCTAAAATGTTACCTGAGCTCTGGCAGATGCTGAACTGACAACTGAGTGATTTGCTCTAAGTTCTCATTAGAGAGCCATCAGTCTCTTGCAAAGTGATGTTTCCACTGCTTCTGTAACTCAGAGTGGGACTAGAGGAAGATGAAGGTGTCCATTCACCAGTGTCTGTGGGAAGGCTGGACCACTTGGATCAGGTGGAGAAGTATCACTCCCTTGTCCTCAGGGAGCTTACGTTCTACCTGGGAGATGCAATTCAGAAGAGAAAGAGTTGGTGAAACAACATGAAATAAAGAAATGTAAAATTGCTTTGTTGTATGAGATATGAGAAAATTGGGGAAATTTCTCATAGAAATCCTAAGAATTAGGAATGCTGTCAGGAGTTCTCTGACAATGTCTTAATGGCTTCCTTGGATTAGAAATCAACAACAGTGTGAACAAGTGGGTATCCCCATTAACTACTCTCTGCAACCCACCTCCTACCCTTGCAGTAAAGACCTAAACAGACCTTGCAAGATGCTACACTCCATTTTTAGGGAAATCTGTGATCATGTTATCTTTGTCCTAATTCCACATCAAATCAGAGAAAAGTTAGGGACCCAGGAGACATAGATGTGTGTAATTAGCCACAGAACTTACGTGTCATATTGATGGTTCTCAAAGAGGCGCAGGTTTGATCACCAGCACCAGCATCAGCATCACCTGGGAATTTGTTAGCAGTGTGAATTCAGCCCCTGTTCCAGACCTACTCAATCAGAAACTCTGGGGCCAGCAATTTGTGCTTTCAAATGAGCTTCAGGTGATTCTGTTGCATGCTTAAAATTGCGCTGCCGTAAATTACACTGATGTTATTATGGCGTAAACCATTTGAACGTAATGTCTAAGGCACCCTTGAAGAAGAAATAGGGTAAAGAAGTGTTTTAGTAGCCCATGAACTTCACCCTGTGCTGTATTGATACTGGGGAGTGTGGGGGATGGGAGTGTGGCCGTGGTTTCATAGGTTGATTATCCTGAAATATTCACTTGTTAGCTTTGAGTGTTCATTTAACAGTTCAGCTATTACAGGAGGCTCCCTCCCCCTTGCTTGATGTCTTAAAATTCTTCTTTGAGTATGTGTGTGTCTGTCTGTTTGCTCAATCGCTCAGTGGTATCCAACTCTTTGCAGCCCCCATGGACTGTAGCCCGCCAGGCTCCCTCTGTCCATGGAATTTTCTAGGTAAGAATACTGGAGTGGGTTGTCATTTCCTACACCAGGGGATCTTCCCTGACCCAGGGATCAAACCTGTGCCTCTTGCATCTACTGCATTGGCAGGCAGGTTCTTTACCGCTGGTGCCACCTGAGAAGCCCAGCTGTCTGTTTAGGTCTGTGCAATTTTATTACATGTGTAGATTTGTGTAATCATCAATGTTGTTGAAAGAGAGAACAGCTTCATCAGCATAGGGATCCCTAGTGCCACCCTTCAGTAGCCACATCCTCTTCTGTCCTCCTTCCCGCTCCCCTCCATCTGTAACCATTGGTAACCATTAATCTGTTCTTTATCTCCATGATTGTGTCATTTTAAAAAAGTAATATAAATGAAAATATACTATATGTAGCCTTTTGAGGTTTTTTGTTTGTTTTTTTAAAACAGCATAATTGGTTGGCTTAAGGTCTAAGTAGCTCAGTGCATGTAACCATAATTCCTTTCTTATTGCTTCATTGTATTTCATAATGTAGATGTACCACAGCCAGTTTATTTAGCCATTCACCTGTTTATGGACATCTGGGTTGTTTCCAGTTTGGGGCTGTTACAAATAAATATGCTTTGAATACTCACATATAAGCTTGTGTGTACATGTAAGTTTACATTTCTCTTATACAAATGCCCGGGAGTATTGAATTTCTGAATGTTTAGTTTTGTGAGAGATTGCCAAACTGTTTTCCAAAGTGGATGTGTCATTTTACATTCCCTCCAACACTTCACGAGGGATCTTTTCTCTGTAGCATCAGCAGCATTTGGTGTCATCGCTGTCTTATTTTAGCCATTCTGAGAGGCATGTAGTGATACCACACTGTGGTTTTAATTTGCATTTCCTTGATGATTAATGATTTGCTTCTTTGCCATCTACATATCCTTTTTGGTCCCTGGGAGCTCAGTGGGAAAGAATCCGTCTGCCAATGAAAGGGACACGGGATTCGATCTTCGGGTCAGGAAGAACCCCTGGAGAAGGAAATAGCAACTCACTCCAGTATTCTCACCTGGAAAATCCCATGGACAGAGGAGTGTGGTGAGCTACAGTCCATGGGGCTGCAGAGAATCTGACATGACTTAGTGACTAAAGGATAACAGTCCTCTTTGATGAAGAGTTGTTTTGTTTTGTTTTTTTTTCCCATGTCTTTTGCCCATTTTCTAATTGTGAAAATTATTTTCTGACCATTAAGATTTGAGAGTTTTTAATATATTCTATATGTTAGATGTGTAGTTTGTAAATATTTTCCTTCAGTCTTAAGCTTGCTTTTTCATCTTCTTAACTGGGTCTTTCACAGAGCAAGCAGTTTTAATTTTGATGAAGTCCAGTTTATTCATTTTTTTATGGATTGTGCTTTTGGTGTCAAGGTTAAGAACATTTATGTAGGCTTAGATCCTGAAGATTGTTTCCCATTTTTTTCTAAAGGTTTCACAATTTTACATTGTACATCTAATTACATTATGTGTTATGAGTTACTTTTTGTGTAACATAAGAGATCTGGATTGAGGCTCATGTTTTTGCCTATAAGTATTCAATTACTGAAATAAAAATGTCTTCAATTTTGGCATATCTTTTTTATTTAATTAAACACACATTTACTGTGAGAAGTTACTTTGTGTGCTATATCCTCAGAAACATGTATGCAGGTCAAGAAACAATAGTTAGAACTGAATATGGAACAATGGACTGGTTCAAAATTGGGAAAGGAGTACATCAAGTTTGTATATTGTCACCCTGCTTATTTAACTTACATGCAGAGTACATCATGCGAAATGAAGGGCTATATGACTCACAAGCTGGAATCAAGATTGCTAGGAGAATTATCCACAACCTCAGATATACAGATGATACCACTCTAATGGCAGAAAGTGAAGAGGAACTAAAGAGTCTCTTGATGAGGGTGAAAAAGCTAACTTAAAACTCAGCATTAGAAAAATGAAGATCATGGCATCTGGTCCCATCACTTCCTGGCAAATAGATGGGGGGAAAGTAGAAACAGTTACAGATTTTATTTTCTTGGGCTCCAAAATCACTGCAGATGGTGAGTGCAGCCACAAAATTAAAAGACACTTGCTCCTTGGAAGAAAAGCTATGAGAAACCTAGACAGCATATTATAAAGCAGAGACATCAGTTTGCCAACAAAGCTCCATCTTGTCAAAGCTATGGTTTTTCCAGTAGTCATATATGGATGTGAGAGTTGGACCATAAAGAAAACTGAGTGCTGAAGAACTGATGCTTTTGAATGTGGCGCTGGAGAAGACTCTTGAGAGTTCCTTGGACTGCAAGGAGATCAAACCAATAAATCCTAAGGGAAATCAGTCCTGAATATTCATTGAAAGGACTGATGCTGAAGCTGAAGCTCCAATACTTTGGCCACATGATGGAAAGAGCCTACTCACTGGAAAAACCCTGATGCTGGGAAACATTGAGGGCAAGAGGAGAAGGAGGCAACATAAGATGAGATGGTCGAATGGCATCACTGACTCGATGGACATGAGTTTGACCAAACTCTGGGAGTTGGGGATAGATAGGGAAGCCTGGTGTGCTGCAGTCCGTGGGGTTGCAAAGAGTCAGACACGACTCAGTGACAACAACAACATTGTGTGCAACATGGTTAGGCAATAAAGATAGGAAAACTCATAGAATATGATCCCTGAAAGATCTTGTAGTTGAAAAGGTTCATATACAAATACTTACATTTTTAGGTTAACAGGCTTCCCTGGTAGCTCAGATGGTAAAGAATCTGCCTGCCAATGCAGGAGACCTGGATTTGATCCCTGGGTAGTGAAGATGCCCTGGAGAAGGGCATGGCAACCTATTCCAATTTACCCGGAGAATTCCATGGACAGAGGAACCTGGAAGGCTACAGTCCTGGAGGTCGCAAAGAGTCAGACAGGACTGAGCAACTAACACTTCCACTTTCATATAAACATACTCAAAATTTAGGTTAAGAGGAATACACAGAGGAAAAGGGACTTGAAAAACACAAAGGAATGCCAATAGAGTAGTATATGCTATCACTGTGGCTTAAATGAGAGATCATTAAAACAAGGGCATAAAGTCAGAAGGGAAGGAATACAGTGAAAAATATTTATGAGGAACATTTCACAGAGTCAGGCAGAGGTGATCTGGGGAGAAAGAGGGATCAAAGATTGACTCTGGATGGTAGTTTATCCGGAAAGAAAAAAAATGACCAGGTTTGAATGGGAGGAAATGAATATGTTTGAAACTTCTTGAGTTTGAAGTAGCCATTAAACATTTTGGTGGAGCAGACTCTGTCATAGTTTTCACCTATGAGGCAAATACTTCTGGGTGAATTTTATGAGAGTTTTTGAAAATTGCCAGTAATCATTTATAGCTAGGATGCTATCTATACATTCAGGTTGTACTCTTTTAAATCTTTTCAATGTTCCTTGGAAGAAAAGATATGACCAACCTAGATAGCTTATTAAGAAGCAGAGACATTACTTTGCCAACAAAGATCTGTTAGTCAAAGCTATGGTTTTTCCAGTTGTCATATATGGATGTGAGAATTGGACTATAAAGAAAGCTGAGTGCCAAAGAATTGATGCTTTTGAACTATGGTGTCGGAGAAGACTCTTGAGAGTCCCTTGGACTGCAAGGAGATCCACCAGTCCATCCTAAAGGAAATCAGTCCTGAATATTCATTTGGCCACCTGATGCGAAGAACTGATTCATTTGAAAAGACCCTGATTCTGGGAAAGATTGAAGGCGGGAGGAGAAGGGGACGACAGAGGATGAGATGTTTGGATGGCATCACCAACTCAATGGACATGAGTTTGAGTAAACACTGGGAGCTGGTGATGGACAGGGAAACCTGGCGTGGTGCAGTCCATGGGGTTGCAAAGAGTCAGACACAACTGAGTGACTGAACTGAACTGAACTTTTAAATCAAAAGCAGAAGTCATAATTCTATCATAGGAGGAAGCATTTTGTTTAATGTAAAGCCTTGGTGTTCTGGTGTATTTTAGGCTAGAGTTGGAAATGGAGTGATTCTGATTACAAATTGTGTTAAAGAGGTTTGAGTTTTTTTTGTTTGTTTGTTTGTTTGTTTTTTAATGCTTCAATTTTCTCATCAATGAAATGGGTGTATTTATAACCCTATGGCTTACAAGATTGCAGTGAGGACCAAAGGAGATGATCAGAAGCCCAAAGTACTTTATCTATAATAAAACTTTAGCACATATTAGTTCCTTTTTCCCTATAAGGTATTTTTGACATCATTGAGAATAATGTTTGAAAACATTAAGGAGAGGAACCCTTCTTTCAAATGAAGGCTTATTCAGACTTGGAAAACAAGTAAAAGCAAAGTTGTCTCCTCCTTACCCAAATTCTCAATTACAGGAACAATGTGTGATATTAGGGCTCTTCAGAAATCGCTGCTGCTGCTGATGCTGCTAAGTCACTTCAGTCGTGTCTGACTCTGTGCGACCCCAAAGACGGCAGCCCACCAGGCTCCCCCATCCCTGGGATTCTCCAGGCAAGAACACTGGAGTGGGTTGCCATTTCCTTCTCCAATGCATGAAAGAGAAAAGTGAAAGTGAAGTCGTTCAGTCATGTCCGACTCTTAGCGACCCCATGGACTGCAGCCCACCAGGCTCCCCCGTCCATGGGATTTTTCAGGCAAGAGTACTGGAATGGGGTGCCATTGCCTTCTCTGTCAGAAATCACTAATATCAATAAATCCTCAATTTAAAGATGAGAAAACTGGTTGAAAGAGGTAAAAACAGTTTCCTCAAGTGACATGGTTTGCTGGAGACAAATCTTGATCTATCTCCCACCTTATGAACTCCCTATTATAAAATATTCTGAAATACCATAGCATGAGTATGACTCAAATAACATTGGCTACAATTACAGTTCCAAAAGAAACTGGTGTGTTTTAAGTGTTCTTTGAGGTGCAGGAGCATTCCTATTTCTTGTGGTCTCCAAATCACCATTGTGACGAGCAAACTTCTTTTTCATAGGTATGCTTTGATGTATTTAAGAAATGGGCTTTATGTGCCCAGTTTAGATAAAAGATGACCATGATGTTCTTTCTGTCCCTCTCTCTTAACAGCCAGTGTTGGCAAACATTTTATGTTTGAGAGAGCTTGGAAGATCGTGTCCTTGGGCAGCAGTTCCAAACATGGAGTTACCCAGGGAACGCTTTTAAATAATGTATTCTGAAACTCAGTCCTTGAAGATTCTGAGGCAATAGATCTGAAGTGGATCTTTAGAACTCATCTTTTAAAGCTCCCCAGGTGAAGCTAGGACTTGAGGACCTTCCTCATCTTGTGAAATTCCCAGGTGGGGCAAGAATTTGAGGACCATTGCCCCGGGATTGCCAGTGCTATTCTCCTAGTGTTTCCTTTCTAGGTAACTCTTGTTTTTGAACACTTAATAACTTTGCCCAGATCTTCTCTCTAGTTCAGAACTAGGTCGTAGTCTGTTCCATCTGAGTCAGCCTGTGCCCGTTCATCAAACTTTTTCCATGAGTAACATCTTAGAGGGAAAAGATGGCATCAGCTTGGCAGTAACAACAATAATAACAACAAAATAAAACCTTTGCTTATTGAGTCCTCACTATGTGACCTGTGAATTCTTGGTGTTTTGCTTGTATTTTTTCTGATGGCAGAAATCTGAACCATACACCTTTATTTGCAACAGCTTAATATTTCAAAGAGAACAGTTGATTACTCTTTTCTCTGCTGTATGCTCCTCTCCCAGCTTCCCTCACTTTCTCCCCAGCAGCCTGCCGAGTGCTCATGCCCAGATCTAGGTATTTCCCCTGACATCCCATAACCAATCCAGCAGTGAATTCTGCCAGCCGTGCCATCAAAATACATGCCAGTCTAACCACTTCTCAGCTGTTCTACCAAGAGCCATTCAATCCAAGTCACTATGATTTTTTTTTTCTCTATTATTTTGGTAGCTGGCTAACTGGACTTCCTGTTCTACTTTTCATTTCATGGCTAGTTTTTCAGAGATAAAGCAAGAATAATTCAATGAAAGGGCAAATCAGAGATGTTCATCCATCATCCTGAAACTTTCAGTCACTTCCTGTCACATTTAAGTTAGAAGTTTATTGTCCTTACCAAGTATTACCACAAGTACTACGTGATCGAGTCTCTCTCTTCTCATGTCATAGTCCTTGCCCTCTTCCCTATGCGTCACTTTTGTTCAGTGGCTCAGTCGTGTCCTACTCTTTGAGACCCCATGGACTGCAGCACACCAGGCTTTCCTGTCCTTCACCATCTCCCAGAGTTTGCTCAAGCTTATATCCATTGAGTCAATGATGTCATCCAACTATCTTATCCTCTGTCACCCCTTCTCCTCCTACCTTCAATCTTTCCCAACATCAGAATGTTTTCTAATGAGTTGGCTCATCGCATCAGGTGGCCAAAGGATTTACTTCACTCCTGTTCTCTAAATAAACCAAGCTTTTGCTGACCTCAGGGCCTTTGCACCTGCTGTTTCCCACAACTCATTTCCCATAGCTAGGCTTCTGTTCCCCTAGAGCTTCCCACAGCTCACTCTTCTACTTCACACAGGTCTCTGTTCAAATATCATTCTCAGTAAGACCTTCTCTGCCCATTCTATCTGTAATAGTCCACCTGCCACATTGTATCCCTTTTCCTTTACTTGTCTGTATAACCTTTATGACTACCTACCACTGTAGCGTACATTTCTTTAATAATAATTTTTTTTCCTATTTTTTTTTTCTTGGAATGAACTACAAGGCATGTATGGGATCTCCGTTCTGTGACCAGGGATCGAACCCACACTCTCTGCATTTGAAGCCCAGAGTCTTAACTACTGGGCCACCAGTGAAGTTTCAACATACATTTATTTGGTTGTTTATTGTCTCTCTCCCCAACTAGAATGCACACTCTGTGGGGGAGGGGTTCTGTCTGTGTCTGCTCCCCTTTGTGTGCCTAGCGCTTGGCACCTAGTCAGGGCCCGTTACGTATGTGTTGAATAAATGAATGAATGAATCAGTATAGCAGTTGTTTTCCTTCTGGGTTATCCACAGCATGCTTTTGATTCTTGCCCCTCAGATGTACATGGAATGCTTGTAAAATTTAGATGACAGAAGTCTTGATCTCTGTCAATCATTTTATTCATGGTCTTGTTTGCCTTTTGTTATTGCTCTTTAATATTTATAAAGAACACAGCCATTCCTAGGACAGCTAGTCTTGAGAATACTTTACTATTATCCCCCTATTCTGAAGGTGTCAGACTTTGCTCCTGGCCTTTACTCCAGGGCTGTCAGATTTAAATTGAATGAGGGGGGCAGACAACATCCCGTCAGGCATGTCCCACAGAAAGGGAAAGACTCCAGCCACACTTACTGTCTCTGCCAGACCTGTATAGAACCACCAGAGAGAGGGAAACTTTACCGAAATGATAAAAATGCTGACTCTGGGACCTTAGGCGAATATTCCTTCCTACTTCTCACACTTGAAGCAGACAGATGGGCGAGTTTGCTTCCTCTCTCGTGCACGGCTTCCTCGTCCACTATGAGCCGTGCTTTACAGGAAGTGTTGCGTGTGGTCCATGCTCACTGATGCTGAAATACCAGTGCAGCTCTGTCCTCTTCTTATTCGTGCTCAGAACATTTGTTTTATGACACACGAGAGCCAGCAAGTGTGCTCAAGTGCAAACAGACCCATATGTAGGTTGGGTGGAAGGGCTCTTTGTGGAAAGCCAGCTCTCACCACAGTGCACCCACACACAGACCCTTGGAAGGCTGGCAGCTCTGCTGAAGGAGAAGGGGCCAGCTTGCCAGCGGGCATCCTGCCATCAGAGCAGATGGGCCCAAGCCCAGGCAGCAGCAGAACACGCATGTCCGCTCTGGCCGCAAGCGTATTTCTCATTTGTCTTTAATTTACAGGAGACAAATTCTTGCTCAGAAAGGCTAAGTTTACAGAGTAGGAGTCAGGAGGGAAGCAAAGAAATCAAAATTTTCATCTCATGTAGTGAAACTTAGAGTTGCTTGTTATAGACCCTCTTCAATCCCAAAGCCCTCATCACTGGAGGGGATGCCTGTCTTGCTCCAGCAGTTTCTCATTTGCTAAATAACTAGGTGGGCTTCCCAGGTGTCACTGCTGGGGCTGCTGCTAAGTCGCTTCAGTCGTGTCCGACTCTGTGCGACTCCATAGACAGCAGCCCACCAGGCTCTCCCGTCCCTGGGATTTTCCAGGCAAGAACACTGGAGTGGGTTGCCATTTCCTTCTCCAATGCATGAAAGTGAAAAGTGAAAGTGAAGTCACTGAGTCTTGTCTGACTCTTAGCGACCCCATGGACCACGGTCCACCAGGCTCCTCCGTCCATGGTATTTTCCAGGCAAGAGTACTGGGGTGGGGTGCCATTGCCTTCTCTACCAGGTGTCACTAGTGGTCACGAACCCACCTGTCAATGCAGGAGACATAAGAAACTTGGGTTCAATCCCTGGGTCGGGAAGATCTCGTGGAGAGGGCATAGCAACCCACGCCAGTATTCTTGCCTGGAGAATCCCGTGGACAGAGGAACCTGGCAGACTACAGTCCAGAACAGACTGTGCATGCAACTCACTAGGTAGCCTAATCTTTTCAAAAAAGTCCAGAAATCTATGAAAGGGACTTCCCTGGTGGTCCAGTGGTTAAGAATCCACTTTCCAATGCAAGGAATGTGGGTTTAATCCTCAGTCGGGGAACTAAGATCCCGCATACCACGGGGCAACTAAACCCCCATAATGCAACCACTAAGCACTGAGCCCGCTGGCCACAACTAAGATCTGATGAAGCCAGATAAATAAATAGATTATTTTTAAGAAATATCTGGAAGGGGAAGGGAGGAGAGGGTGAGAGGAAAAAAAAAAAAGAAATATTTGGAAGAATCACTGCATGCAATGAAGCTAATTTTACCAACATATTCGTTACTTGAAAATATTATGACAGTTACTCTCCAAAACTATTTTTCCTCATTTTAGTTTCCCATTTTAATATAAAAAGAGCTCAATTTCTTTTCCTGCTGACTTAAAAAGATGACTATATGTTGATAAGACTAAGATGACAGTATAAGCAAAAATATTGGCACTTTGAAAGTCTGTTTTAATATTACTTGTGCACTGTCCTATTTGCCCAAATGGAAAACTTGAAAGAGAAAAGGATAACTGTGATTATTGAGAAATATACAGACCTCTTAGATGATTTATAAGTATTGTATCCATCTGAATAGCAATGAAAAAAATAAACTTCTCACAGTCCCTACATATACTTCATGGGCACATTATAATAATATTCACTTTTATATTTTATATAAAATAAGGTGTTTTATATTTTATATAAAAAGGTGCCTATACACAGCTTATATTCCCCACACAGTTTTCACATATATTATCTCACTTGAGCCTCGCTATAACCATGTGAGGCAAGTGAAACAGGCCTGTTGGTCTCACTGTGCAGTTGAGGACACTTCTGTGCGGGTAGAATGACTCAAGCTCAGACTTCAAGATCATTTGCCTTTTATCATTGGAACTTCAGTTTAGAGGTTGTTGTAAAATAAGAAATTATATAGTGATGGCTTCTAAATTTTCATAGTCTTTACAGTCTTGCTTTCTTGTTTTAATTTTTTTTAAAGAAATATACACATACTTTTATTTTTTAAATAGCATTTGCTTTATTATTGCAAAAGTAAGTAGATGGGGAAACAGTGGAAGCAGTGTCAGACTATTTTTGGGGGCTCCAAAATCACTGCAGATGGTGATTGCAGACATGAAATTAAAAGACGCTTACTCCTTGGAAGGAAAGTTATGACCAACCTAGATAGCATATTCAAAAGCAGAGACATTACTTTGCCAACAAAGGTCCGTCTAGTCAAGGCTATGGTTTTTCCAGTGGTCATGTATGGATGTAAGAGTTGGACTATAAAGAAAACTGAGTGCCGAAAAATTGATGCTTTTGAGCTGTGGTTTTGGAGAAGACTCTTGAGAGTCCTCTGGACTGCAAGGAGATCCAACCAGTCCATTCTTAAGGAGATCAGCCCTGGATGTTCATTGGAAGGACTGATGCTAAAGCTGAAACTCCAGTACTTTGGCCACCTCATGCGAAGAGTTGACTCATTGGAAAAGACTCTGATGCTGGGAGGGATTGGGGGCAGGAGGAGAAGGGGACGACAGAGGATAAGATGGCTGGATGGCATCACCGACTCAATGGACATGGGTTTGAGTGAACTCCGGGAGATGGGAATGGACAGGGAGGCCTGGCGTGCTGCAATTCATGGGGTCACAAAGAGTCAGACACGACTGAGTGACTGAACTGAACTGAATAGTTTATTATTTTGAAAAGAAAAAATAATAAGCAATTATATATAAATAATAGGCAATGAAAAAACACCAATCAATGGTAGCTAACTCATGATAAATATTGTTCCAGCATTTTTTTCAGGTAGGTATGTAGGTAACTAAATCAGTAAATGAGAGAGATACAGATAGATAGAACAATAATCATTTTGAATGAAAACAAGATCATACTGTTGTAGCATGTTAAACTTTGTTTTTATCACTGAATGTATTATAAATGTCTTCATTATCTACAAGTATTACTGTGTGACATCCCTTTTGATGATTAAATAATATTCTATTATATGAACTTACAATTTACTTGACATTTGGTTTATCTCTGTTTTTCATTATCAGATAGAGTATCTTTATAATCCTGTTGTTAAATTCTGTGAGCATCTATCTCAACTGATTTATTTATATCTAACTCCTAGAAATGGAGTCTCTAGATCAAAGGGTATATATACTTTTAATATTTTATACTACATTGACAGATTACCTTCCTGAATTGTTTTCTCAATATATAGTTTTACAGCCAGGTGAGACAGCCCTTTTCTTTCAACCTCACCAGTACTAAGCATTAGCATTTTAATACTTGACATAACAGTTTACATTTTTATGTTGTGGCTTATGCTTACACTTCTTTAAACAAGATAAGGTTGAACATTTTTTCAGTGTTTTGAGGATAGTTAATTTACTCTGTGATTTGCCTCCTACTCTGCATTTTTCCACAGGGTGTATCTTTTTGTTGTTGCTTTATAAAAACTTTATATATTAAGGAGTTAAATTTTGTTATGCATGTTTCAGTCACTTTTATCATGTTAAAATGTATTCTTTTCTTTTGTCTTTTACTATCAGATTTTATTAATCATGAAAGAATGTTGAATTTTCAGTCTGTTGAGATGATTGTGGCTTAATTAATCTTTTTAATATGTAGAAATGTATTAATCAACTTCCCACTTGCTTTCTTTTATTTTGTTAATGAAACATGACATACGGGGAACAAATGGAGACATAAGGGGAACTCTTATGTCTCAAGCATCTTGGCCACTGTCTGCAAAGTCGATATTCTGGGGCTGCTACATTTGTTTTTGACAACAGTCAAGTCTTCTAGGGCTTTGAGTAATTACCAAATGTGCAAAATATTTGAATAATCCTGCTGATGGTTGTTCTGATCCTTCTTCACTGCATTCTCTATCAATTCCATTTAGAGATTTTAAAACAATATCCCTGCTTAAGAGAACTTTTAGTACTTTTGTTGTTTTACAAACTCAGTGGGTGACTGCCAAAATCAGTGATAAATAAAACTCTGTAGTAAATTGCTGTGCTCTGTGGATGCATTGTATGAAAACACCCTTGTGAAAAAAATATACATTTCATTTTGTACCACTATGCCTAACTTTGTGATTTTTCTTTCCCAGCTGAAAATACTGAGTTCTTATTTTGACATGCTAGCAAACAGCACACCTTAATCCCTGTTTACATTTACCATTAAAAATTATAGATTTTTGCTTTTGGAACTGAACCTAATAATGCAATTTTAAAGTCTTCAGAACCAATCAAAAATCTCTTGAAATTAAGTTCACTTAAAGAAATCCAGAAAACCACTCTCCTCATGAAACTTGGTAGGATATCATCTGACTCCTGTTATAAATAGCCTGTTTGAAGAGATAGCAGTAAGTTAAATTATGAAAAATTTTCCAAGTAATTTATATCCATTTCTGAATTTGGACAGGGCAGAATTATATATATATATTTTTATGGTGGCTGATGCTCTGTTATGCAAAGATAGTGGGCCTTTTCTGTTGTCAATGGTTTGCAGAAAAATTATACTTTTTAAGACTTCGAAGAGGCGCAAGATGATTTTTTTTAAAGGTTTATACATTGCTCAGAATCTAAGTGAAAAATATTCCAAGAAGCTGTGACAGCCCAGCCATATGTGTCTGTAGAGGACTAAATTTCATCACTTGTGCAGAGAGCCTTGCACTCAATAGCAAGTGAGTTTGGGGCATCCTGGAGCTAGATATAAGAGATGAATTCTATCGTAGATTGGATGACAGCTACATTTCTAAAACCCACTAGTTCCTTAATTCTGTCTTGAGGCCTGAGAAAAGGAAACAATTAAATTCAACACATACCCAAGGTGACACATTTTTGAAAGGAATCAGATTTGATGTCAGCTTTATAGTACATGGGGAAATAGTCACTCTCAGAAGAAGTGGAGTTCTCTGTTGCTCAGTCCTCAAAGTCTGCATGAATCCCCAAAGAATAATGAGCAAAGTGAGAATGAATAAGTACTCTACTCCTTAAGACATCAAGGTGTCCGGTAGTGTAGACAGATCAATAGCATTTGCTTCTCCCTTTCCAGAAAAAAAAAAAAAAAGCACTGAACCACTAAGGCAGGGATTGTCATTCCTCCACCAGCCTCTCCCTTTCCTCTCCCTTTCTGTTTTTTCTCCATCTCAGGTCCTCCTTTATCACCTCTGCTGCTCTTGCAGCATCTTCTGTCTGATTCCTAGAGTTTATCAGTGCCTAACTTACACTGTTCTAAATGTGATCTATCCCCATTTGAGGGATTTTAGACTTTTGGTACATAAGTTTTATAAAAGCATTGTGAGACCAGAGGTTCCGCATCCTTCAGATCTTTTGTTGAAAGAGACTCTATTCAGCAGTCATATTGTTCTGTAGTGGGCCTTTCCACTATTCAAAGAAAACCACTCCTCAGACATACAGTGGAAGAACTAGAGATAAATAATTCCTCAATACAGTTTGATTGATTCAGAAAGAGCCAAAAAGTTTTAGTGGAAACTAAAGAGAATGAGATTTCTAAGAATTCCCGTGGAATTATATTTGGACATAATGAAAACAGAAAAAGCAATAGATTGACTAGCCAAGGTGCTACCAAGAATTTTAAATTATCTATGCATCTGTTTCCTCATTCATGCATTCATCTTCCCTGAGAAGAGGTTAATACCATCTCCACATCACAAAGCTGAAGCTAAGCTGTGTTCCCCTGAGGTCTAGCCCAGTTACTGTTTATTGTAGATTACTAGGCGTTGTAGGATTATGATGGTTTGTACATCCTTGAGCTGAGCATTCGTTTGGAACACTGAGCCATGTTCTGTAGCAGAATGTTTGCTAGTAGAAAGGACTGGTTGATGACATGTGCTAAAAGAACATGACCCCACATGTTCTGGTTAAAAGCCGAACACCCATTATTCACTTGGGCTTTTATTGTTCGAGTCTTGAGAGATTAGCAAATCTTCATAAAATTTTGTTTCACACAGAAGTAACAGAGTACTTAAAGAGAAACGATTGTGATTTAATAACTTTTGTCTTCTTGAGAATGCTCTCCTTCCACTCTTTGAGGTAAGATTGATTGATTGAAAGTAGATTGAACATAAAGCGCCCTTAGGTGGTAGTGCAGTGTTCCAGTTATGGGCAGGGACCCACATGGACTGAACTCACAGCCCAGCATGTAACCCTTAATGGGTTGTGTGCTCTTGGGAAATTTTGCTTAGAAATGTTCACCTCTGAAAATGAGAATCATAATAGTGCCTACATCATAGGACCGTGGTGAGTATATGTATGCTGAATGCAAAATGCTGAGAAAAGTTCCTGGCACTTTTTCTAAAATATTTGCAATTATTATTAGAATTAACCAATAAAAGAAAACTGCTACATCTCTAGGTTTAAATCATCAAAGAAATATATTAATTCTAATAATGAAAGTATGTAAAATTATAATTCTGTTGAGTGGACTTCATAGAGTTGATTCAGTCCCATGCAAACAATATCTGACTCTCCAGCATAAGAAGTTCACACTTCTATTTATTTGAGGATACCCAATTTGTACTCTTTCTCATTCTTAACATTTTAATGTTTTTCTTAATGAGCAAGAGAAGAGATGCCATTTCTATGGAGGCGGTTTCTGTTCCTCAGTCTACTTTTTGATATAAAGTTGGAACATCATTTTGCACATGAATGTGGCTCTCATTGGCAAGGCACACTGGGATGATCTTTTGGCTCCAGACATTCAAATCTAGGGCAGGATTTAATGGAAGCCTTGCTTTTCCTGCTATTTTTCTCAGGCTTATCACTTTTTAAGCATTTGGTCATAACATTTCCTCTCTTCTGTCTCTACACCTGTTCTTTCTGTGTCTCTCCCATATAAGTACACATGATATATACGGATACATGGACATGTGGTGTGTTTGTGCATATGTGTGTGCATGTTGCCATACTAGGATCTAGTGGTTAAGTTCTTTCTCCTAAAGCAGAGTAGCAGTCAGACTGATTAGACAAGAACTCAAAAGGTCATTTAGGCAAATCCTTTTATTTCAAGTAACCCTTCCCACAAACCAAGGGGAATTGTCTACTCATCAAGAAATAGATTTTTTTTCTATCTTCCCTTAGTCCTGTACAAAAGTATATTTTTAGTGGTTCACCAGATGCTGCCAACAATGATAAAGAATGGCATTTTAATAGTAGACATTATTGATATAGACAGAAACCTCAGTGAAACAAGACAATGTTCCATTTTGTTTTTGTTCAAGGCCCTGAGCTTCCTACAAAAAAGGTGAAATCATATAAATGGCAAACAAATCTATATTTGGAGTGAAGACACATTGTTACTAGCTTAATTCCTCTGGTTTTTGACTTGCATATTTGACCTATCATTTTTAGAAGTTATTTTCATTGTAAATAACAAAAATAAAAGCCTGGAAAAGTATTTCTGTAGCATCAATTGCATCATCCAAGCTCAGAGAAAAGTCATTGGTAAGACAGAGTTTGGAGCACCCAAATTTCAGTTATTAAACTGTTACTTAAATCACTAAATCAGGATAAGTAAATGCAGATCCTGCAGTCAAACAAAATCCCAAGTTGCTTGAGCCTCTTAGCGAGTTCGACAAAGTCACCTCTTTGGGGGAAATCCTTTGTGAATTCCTTCTTTATGTAAAGTGATTTAGACCCCTGTTGTCCACTGAAAATGCTTTTATACCCAGCCTTTAATCAAAGGATTTGCAAGATGAGTGTTTTCTCTTTTTGGAGCACACAAAAATGTTAATATACTTGCTACTGTGATTAATTTATTATTTAATTCTATGTCTATTTCCTCTATGTAATGAATTAGAGTCTCCATGCTTCTGTCTAAGAAACCCATTTGTTTCTAGTATATGGTTGCTGTAAAAGCATGCCCTTGAAACTTGGATTTCCTCCACAGCTATTATACATTAGATAAGACCTCAAAATTAGACAATTGACTGAACTGAGGGAACCTATGGAAAATTTATTAGAATTGACTATGAAAGTTTCTCGAAACCAAAGAAGAGCATTAACTTCATAACCTGGAGTTTGTTCCATCAAAAATTCTAGAATTGTCAATCCAGTTTGTAGTGCTAGAGGAACAGTTATGGGTTAGTCATAGCAGCTCGTACAACAGTGAATGGATAGAAAGCAGAACATGGAAGTCTTAGTAAATATAAATCATAGAGATAGTGCCTTGTTAGTTCACCTTGAGAAGCTCCAAATACATTCATTTATTTTCTTCTGATTTAAATAAAGCTAAGTAAGTGATGATTTACACTCTGGGTAACTGAAGAGTTTTAGGTAATCTACTTTCTAAAAGAAAAACACCATCCATAATTAGTACATTCATGCCATGCTGCATAATGAGATCAATCTTCATAGGTGCAAGGCCTAGTAAATTGTCTACAAAAAATGCCTTTTCACCATCAGGATTTGTTGTAGCCCTTACACGAATGACCAATTGGGTAAATACTTCTGTTTTAAACTTGAGTCTTTATTTTCCTTGAGAAGTTGGAAAACATAGAATATGGCTCAAATTTGAACTGACTGGTTGAAAGCTTTGGGTCATTTTAACAAATTGCTGCATTTCCATGGTTGATGGCTGTGGCAGAATTTATTTTGTCACACCCAGTACCTATGACTCTGGCTTCCCTCGTGGCTCAGTTGGTAAAGAATCTGCATGCAATGCAGGAGACCTGGGTTTGATCCCTGGGTCAGGAAGAGACCCTGGAGAAGGAAATAGCAACCCACTCCAGTACTCTTGCTTGGAGAATTCCATGGATGAAGGAGCCAGGCAGGGTACAGTCCATGGGATCGCAAAGAATCAGACACGACTGTGTGACTAAGTTCTACTTCTACCCAGTACCCAATCCCACCCCTACTCACTTACCTGTCCCTACACTATAGGCTGTAAAGTTTATGGATTGTCTTTTCTAGTCTCCCTTGTAAGTATGGGTGACAATGTGACACAGTTCTAACCACTGAGAGGTAGGTGGTTGTGCACTGGCAGTGCCTTGGCTCCATTTCCTTTCCTCCTGCTTGGATCAACAGCAGAATGGGTGGAGCAGCAGCAACCATCGTGACACCAAGAGGAAAAGACTTTGAGAGATATTACATCCAACACGTTTGAACAACTAAACTCGATCTGGTGATTGCCTGCATCTAGAATCCTTGGTATCTGAATTTTTGAACTCTGTATACATATATAAATGTCTCTATAGGTGAAGGCCTCTGTCCTTCATCCTACTAAATAGAATGGAATAACTTCATCATCAGAAGTACTGATTCACTTGTTCATTCATTATTCATTACATTATAGCATATGACTGAAGTCAGCATACAATATGGCTAAGTAAAATAAATTTTTAATAATGAGAATTATAGGGCAAAGAGAATATAATGGTTGAAAAGTGAAATAAAGCCAGGAAAACACAAAAATGTATCTAAAAGTTTTATATATATATATTTAGAGATTAGACAAAAATTTGGCTCAAATTCTAGCATCCAGTGCAAAGGAGTATACATAATGAATTATACAATTTACAGTGTACATGAGAGAGAAACAAACCAGTTGCTTAGCAGAGGGCTGACTGCTGCTGACTAGGAAGTGATAGAGACATTTCCCCCATGGACCGTCACAAAGTGGTCATTGTGTCTCATAGGGAACAAAATCTTCAACTGTTTTCATACAGTTACATGTTTTATAGGGCTTTTTTTTTTTTTTCTTGGACTATCTCTTAATTTATGCTGATGTTATCTGCCAAATTGCACTTTAATGAAAACAACTTTATAAGTCACCAGTAGGATACAATATCAGTTCATTTTGCTCTAAAAGTCTAGTTTAGTCCAGAGTATAGCCAGGAGTATTCAGGAAAATGGAATGTGAGAATGTGATCAGAAAGTACACCTTCAGTAGTCGCTGTCAACCAAAGTTTGGTAGCTATTAACAGGTGCTGAGTCACAAAATGTTTATCGTTGGTTTCTACCATATAGTAAAGTGCATCAGCTATACATACATCTCCTCTTTTATTTTAGATTTCCTTCCCATTTAGGTCACCACAGAGCACTTGAATAGACTTCCCTGAGCTGTTTGATAGGTTCTCATTAGTTACCTCTTTATACATAGTATCAATAGTATGTGTATGTCAGTCCCAATCTCCCAATTCATCTCACCTCCTTCTTCCCCAATTGGAGTCCATATGTTTGTTCTGTATGTCTGTGTCTCTATTTCTGTTTTGCAGGTCAGATAATCTATACAATTTTTCTAGATTCAGCATACAAAATATTTTTAATAAATGTAACTATGAGGGCTTTCCTGGATTCTCTGAAAAGACAGATAAGATGGCATGTTCCTTTCACACTCTGAGGTTATAAATGAAGGGAAGAGATGTATAAATCCCTCTAAGCCACCTTATCCTTGAGAAAATACTTGTTGATCATGGCGTTTGGGACTCTTGCTCATGGAAGTTGGAGAGTGACTTGGTTGGCCAGCCCACTGTCTTCCAGGGCAGAGCAAACTCCCACAGTGGCCAATCAAAGCCTGATTCCCAGAACAAGGATGTGAGCATCATCAAAGCTAATATATCCTAGTTTTGGAATTTAAAAAATGATGACGTTTTAATAAAAACAGTAAGTCTTTTTAATGGACCATTTACTCTTGTTCCTCTTGTGTTCATGCTTCATCAATCTAGGCGTCTTTCTCTTTCAAGAGAAATGAAATCCTGATTAAGTTGTGTCATATTCATAACTTGAAATCTGTCTCCAACATCATGTTTAGTGTCTTCCCACCAATACCCTTCTTTTTCTTCATTTTCCCTATCTTCGCATCCACCCAACCCCTCATCTCTGCTTTTTTATTATATTATCATACATGGAAAAGCAACCTGAATAATTCTATTAATATATACCACTACTACTAATAAAGCTAAATTACTGGGGATTTACTATGTACCAAATCTTTGCTAAGCTCTTCTACATATATTAAGTCATTTAACCTGTGTAGTAATGCTATAAAGAAGATAATGATCTTTATCCCAAGTTTTCTGACACAGAAGATTTTGGAAGTCACATTAAATAGTAGAACCAAAATTCAAATCCAAGCTATCTTATACAGCACTGTCATTCTTAACCATTCTGCTTTTAGAAGTCCAGCTGACAAAGTATAGAATAAAAGTTCTTTGCCCCCGTTACCAAGGAATCAGCAGAGAATGGCTCCTCCTAGAATGTCAGCAGCCCCTGGTCTCCCTCCGTCTCCCTGACCTCTGCTGTGTCCCTCTCTCAGATCACAGTCTACAGCATATTTCAGATGTCTGGTCGAATATTTCTGTGCAATCATACAGCAGCTAGAACTTGTGCAATTTGTTTTTCTAATGCTTTATCATTACGGCAGCTCCTGGAAAGCCACTGATACAAGGTAGAGGCGATTGCACAGTCACTTAGGTCAAATCCTGAGTCTGAATGGAACCACAGTATTAACATTGAAGGACACATGAGAAACGTAGTTTGGTTACAAGTGTCTGCCTCTGTGTAGACGTTGTATGTTTCCACTCTGAGTGTAATTTATGATGCTTTGGAGGCATCATGAGCTTACACTAGTGAAACCATCAGAGGACCATCAGATGGTCAGGAGATAAAGATTCCAGTCCAGCTCTCCCAGGCTGTCTCTGTGACTTTAAATTGGCCTTTGTTTCCTCATCTCTCTTAGAAATACTCATGACTCTGCTGGGACTTCCCACTGCATTAGTGTTGGGAAGACATGATTAAATAAGCTATTTTTTCCTTTGAAAATGTAAAACTATCATTTATAAGTAAATGATACAAAAGCATTTTACTCTCTTCTGCATTTTATCTGCACGTCCATTATCTAGATTATAACTCTCTGCTCTTTTTTTTTGCTATCACTTTATTCATTGGGCTATACTCTGTTGGGTTGGCCCAAAAGTTCATAAGATATATGGAAAAACCCAAACAAACCTTATGGTTAACCCAATAAGTAAATTATTCAACTCTGCAAATGTAAACACAAAATGCTTACTAATTAAGACTTCATAGTCAGAAAGTACAGAGCCATTTAAATACCTCAGTTTCGGTTCCGATTTTTTAATTCATCTAAAATTCCTTCATTGTCCTCTGTCCAATCGGGTAAGAATTCAGAGCCATTTCTAACTTGTCAGTTTCAAAGTAAGATAATACTTTGTTTTTATGAGTTTTGAATAATCACATGGAAGGTTTTTCCCCCTTTCTTTTAAAAATCCTCTCCCTCAGAGTTGGAAAAAAAAAAAAAAAATGAATGTCTTAAGCCAAAAGGTTCAATCATTTGAATAGAGGCTCTTTTAGAAAAGTGCCTGAAGATCACAAAGAATAAAAATGCCTTCTCATCCGTTTAATTCAACAAGCACTTACTGAGCAACTCCTAGGTGTCAGTTAATGTAAGAGCCCCTCTGGGGAACCCAAAGATGAATGAGACACGGCACCTGCCTTTTATTAGGGCACAGGCCAGTGGCAGAAAAAGACTCAGGCAGACATTACTCTCAAACAGGATCCACTAGGTAACTGATCAGTGGAAGCAAGGAGTGATGTGAGGGAAGAAAAAGATTAATTCTCACTAGGGCATATTAGCAGGTTTTCCTGATGAGGGGGATCATTTAAGCTGTTTCTTGAAAAATGGTAACGGGACAGAAGGCAATTGCAGGCTGAGACAACTAAATAAGCAAAGAAAAAAAAAAAGGTGCTGGGAGGGGGCTTTTTGAGGAAACATAAGGAGACAAATTGACTGGGTTATAGAGCTTGGGAAGCTGCTAGAGGGCTCAGTTCTGACTGCTTTATGGAGGGTTTGGAGGCCAGATTGCAACTATTGGAATTTGGAATCCACCATGTGCAATAGGAGGCAATTGAAGGTTATAATATTTTATTCTCTCTCTCTTTTTTTTTTTGCAATTAACACTTTGAAATGAAGCCTTGAGAATTCCCTGGAAGTCCAGTGGTTCGGACTCAGCACCTTCACTGCTGGCAGCTTGGATTCAATTCCTGGTTGTTCCGGGAAGTAGGATCCCACAAGCTCCATGTGGTGTGATCAGAAAAAAAAAAGAAAGAAAGATAAAGCTAAAAAATAAAGAATAAAGGCAACCTTTATTTTTATGTCCCCCTCCCTGGTCCATGTTAATGCCCCTTCCCTAATGTCATAGAAGATTATGCATACCAAAAAAAAGAGTATGTAGCATAGTGTGTTAAAATTGCCTATTCACTTATCTCTTGCTCTGCTAGGCTGGTAGCTCAGGTAGTAAAGAATCCTCCTGCAATGCAGGAGACCCTGGTTCAATTCCTGGGTCAGGAAGATCCACTGGAGACAGGATAGGCTACCCACTCCAGTATTCTCTGTCACTTACAGAAAGTGAGATCAAGGATAAACAACAGAATTTAAACCCCCAAATAATTGTTTATTGATCTATAATGTACTAGATGCTTTTCTAAGCACTTTACGCATGTATCAACTCATTTAATCTTGAAATAAGCCAAAAAATTGAGTGTTACTATTACCCACCTTTTACAGGTGAGGAAATGGAGGCCCGCAGAGATTGTATTATTTGCCCAAAATCATGCAGTGTCTAAGGGTTAGAGCCAGGATTAAAATCCTCATAGTCTAACCCAAGGAGCTGAGCTCTTCACCACTTTATATAATACTACTATATAATAACTTTATAATATACTCTATAATCCATAAATGAAGATCCTTTTGTTGGTGAAATGATGTAGAAGATTTGAGGAGATGAGCAAAATGATAGGTTTTTATTGTCCCCAAATCTGGCTCTTGATAACAGACTCACAATCTCATTGATCGAAATGCACCCAGCAGGAGACGGTGATTCCTGCCAAGTGTAATGGCCCCCCGTATCTGCCATCTTCCACACGGATTAAGTATCAGCAATTAACCTCTGCTAAGTCTAGTTAGTCGGTTAGTAGCTCTCCAACGTGTGTAACTGGGACCAGAGGGCAACCATCCACCAGTAAGAATGACTAAAACAAGCTTTTAGTACACCTCTCTGCAGGAAGATCTTCAAAGACTCAAGTTTATGTGTTAAAATCTAATGACTCATTTACGGCACATATTTTCTGAAAATTCAGTCCTTTTCTCAGGAGGGAAAAAAAAAAACAGAAAGCATTATAGTGAGAAAGAAAGAGACATCTGAAAAATGTAGCTGGTAAAAGCCTACACCATACAAGAAACAAAATATCTGTTCAATATGTAAATATCTGACTCTGTTCTGGACGTTATATTAAAACATCTTGATTGAGGCACTTTATGGTAACAGATGAAAGTCTGTTGACAGTTCTAAAAATAAGCCAACACTTTAGCTTTTCTGTGTTTCTTAAATTTGGTGAGACATTTTTGTTTGGATTCTGCGGGAGCAATTTAAATGGCTTTGAGAACTGAATGAATTTTAAAAAGAATGAAGATTTGCTTGGCTGCCAGTCTTCTAAGGACTTAACCCTTTGAAACTCAGTTTTCTTAGCTGAGTGGGAACAGAAAGGACTTCAAAAACATACCCTCCATTGGATAATTAATTAAATAGTGCTTGAAGAAAATATTTTTATTCTAGAGAAATACTTCAAATATAAGCTTTTGTTGAGTTACAACAATTTATGCCCTTGGTAAACAAGCAGACTAAATGGAGGATACATCTGTTCACTGCTTTCCTGGTCATTACAGCCAGGACAATAAGATCTGTTAAATATATTCAAACAGAAGAGCTGGAGAAAATATATATATATTATCCCTCCAAGGATATTTGCACATGAGAAGAGGGTCAAGAATGGGTTAACTCATTTCCTTCCTCCTGCCTCCCTTCCATGTCTTCACTTCCTGAATATTGAGTGCCTCTTAGGTTGTGATATTGGGGATATTGGGGATATCATTGGGGATAAAATGATTGTATCAGCCATATAGAAATTCCCATTTCTCTTTCCCCCCATCCTATCAAAATTTGTGTTCTTGATGTCATGTTTTGCTATGCTAAGTCACTTCAGTCGTGTCCGACCCTGTGCGACCTCATAGACGGCAGCCCACCAGGCTCCGCCATCCCTGGGATTCTCCAGGCAAGAACACTGGAGTGGGTTGCCATTTCCTTCTCCAATGCATGAAAGTGAAAAGTGAAAGTGAAGTCGCTCAGTCGTGTCCGACTCCTAGCGACCCCATGGATTGCAGCCTACCAGGCTCCTCCGTCTATGAGATTTTCCAGGCAAGAGTACTGGAGTGGGGTGTCATTGCCTTCTCTGATGATGTCATGCTTTAGGAAGTGGGATTTCAGCTTTGTCCAAGGAGAGCTGCTTTCACTGAAGTTTTCCTTAATGCCCTTCATATTTTAACCATTTATAAGCAGCAAATGTTTTGTGTTAGGCATTATGCAAAAAAAGCCAACTTTGACTGTAATTAAAGCATCCAATAGGTGAAGACTCTCCCAAGATATGTTTCAGTAATTAACCATCCATAATTAAAATGGAAAGTGAAAATAATGACAATTGACTCTCATATCAGTTGCAGCGGAATAATTTGTATGGTTGTATGTATCAGTGCTTCCAGAATTGACTTTTCCATTTTATTCCTTTATCCTTTTATTCCAGAACTTATTTCATCACTTTCCTCTTGGCCACAAGCGAACTTTAAGGACTAAGGATTAAATATCATTGGTTACCAAACCAATATCCACAAGAACTGCCAGCTTGGGAATTAGCTGCTTATCCAGTCCCTTTCTGTTTTTTCCATATCATCTACCCTGATTCTCTTTTTCAATTACCAAGGACAGTGTGGTAGTCTAAAAAGATTACTCAAAGATTTGTCACTGGTTTTGACCCATGTTCAGCCATTAACTAGCAGTTGATATTTATCATGTCCCTTGGTTCTTCCCTGGTTCTTCCCTTGGTTCTCCACCAGGGCTTCCCTGGTGGCTCAGAGGTTAAAGCGTCTGCATGCAATGCAGGAGACCTAGGTTCGATCCCTGGGTTGGGAAGATCCCCTGGAGAAGGAAATGGCAACCCACTCCAGTATTCTTGCCTGGAGAATCCCATGGATGGAGAAGCCTGGTGGGCTATCAGTCCATGGGGTTGCAAAGAGTCGGACACGACTAAGCGACTTCACTTTCACTTGGTTCTTACCTTCTTTGTGCATTGGATTGGCTAAAAAGTTCATTTGGGTGTTTCCATAAAATGTTAGGGAAAAGCCTGAATGAACTCTTTGGCCAACCCAAATATTTAATGAACTGGTTGCATCAGGTAAAGTGGTTGTATTAAACTAGAAGAGGACTCATTCTTTGTTTCTCTGGAGTCAGGCAAAAACTAACCCTGTTTCCATTCCTCATATTTTTTCAATTAAGTGGCTTGTTTGACCTCTGATTTGAGCAATTCCAATATCAAACCCCGAGTTCCTCTTTAAAAAAATATTTGGTGATGCCTTATACTATCCTGAAATAAAACTCATAGATAATGCAATCTTACTTACACACAACTAAAACAAGATATCAATATATTCTCTAAGTTAAATAAATGAGAAATGAAAGGAAATTAATTTAGAATAAAATAATATGCATTTCAACCTGTAAGTGCTCAGACCTCAATATATAAAAAAACTGGTCAAAGACTCACTGTAGATGTGACAACAAGTCCAGATTGATTCACCTGTGTTGATACAGATGGATTGTATTGATGACTCAGATAGTGGCATTGCTGTTGGTGATGTGATCTTCCAGAATGGTAAACAAGATTTGGTCAATTTCCCCAAAAAGTACAGTCTTCTCTAATTGCTATGGTAACTACATAAAAGCTACTTTATGTGTGCATGTATGTGTGTGTGTGTGTGTTAGGCTATAGGCTCAGAAAACAGTAAACAGAGTTTCACTTATGTGACTGCCCCAAGGGGACATTTAATGGTCCTGCAAAATTCGGGGCAACTCTTCTTGTGAAGACGTGAGCTGAGTGTTGCAGGAGATCGAGCATCCTTGACCTTTGCTTACCACACCATTAAGAGGAGCACCCACTGCTCTGAGGACTACCCCTGCTCTGAGGACTACCCCTGCTCTGAGGACTACTGGAGATGAGGAGACTCGCTGCTTTCCTTCAGATTAGCACAGAATGTTTATTTGGTTTGAAGAACTTTTCATGAGCAGTATATTTATTTTACTTGAGTTTTGGCACTTGAACCATCTAAGCAGACAAGAATTTGATGGATATTTTGAGCTCTTGTGTCCTCAGTGTCTAAACCTGTTAGAAGATCAAAAATATCTGATGATTAAAACAAAAGAAAAAGGAAAGGAATGTACTTTCCAGGCTTTGTATATGCCCCCCCCACTCCCCAAAGACCAAGGTAAACAACAAAATGTTTTTGAATTACAACTGAATAGATTAAAATACTATCATTTAAAAGGGGCTTCCACAGTGGCTCTTCAGCAAAGAATCCACCCTGCCATGCAGGAGCCGCAGGAGGCATGGGTTCTATCCCTGGGTTGGGATGATCCTCTGGAGGAGGGCATGGCAACCCACTCCAGTATTCTTGCCTGGAGAATCCCATGGACAGTGGAGCCTGGCGAGCTGCAGTCCATGGGGTCGTGAAGAGTGGAACTCAACTGAGTACACCGAGCATTCATGCACATAAAGAGTATAGGGAAAGGAAAATGCATAGCAATATTAGTATATATATTATATGTATATATATTCTATAGTAATATAGAATTGAGAAAGACATGTTGTGAATGGTTGAGCCAAGATAGACATTTTGTGAAAAAGGAAAACAATTTCTTAATGGAAGAGTAAAGTACAAGTTTCTACAGATATATGCCCTTAGCATTAATAGCATTAATAATAACTACTAACATTTACATAGTGTTTACAGCATGCTGGATACTGTCCTAAGTGCTTGACGCATGTTAAATCATTTCATCCTCACAGCAATACCCATTTCACAGATGAGAAAACTGAGGTACAAATACATGTAGTACATTGCCTGAGGTCATACGGCTATAGTGAAAGAGTTGGGGTTTCAACATAGTTTGATACCTTACCTGTATTTTCAACCACTGTTTTATATTGTTGAGGCCTATGTGCTGACTCCTTAAAATAATACTTTAAAATAATATTTTTGCTGAATAAATTAATTGTGCTATTATAAAGCTATGAAAGATTTAAACTAATGGGACTGAGAGAATGAAAGGTCAGGACAATTCTCAGTTGTGAGACAATCTCCCACACACATGGGCAGGATATCAAGCATCTTTGACTCCTGCCCACTAAATACCAGAATTCTGTATTTTAATTATACAAAGATCACATGAAGACTTTCTCATGGTAACACTTTAAAATTCAGAAGTTTACAGAATGAAATCATCTTCCTTCTCTCTTCTAACAATTCCTCTCTTTTCCATAAAAATAACAGTTTAGGATGTTTCTTTCTGTATCTAAGAATTTATGAATACACACACATACACACATAGTTTTCTAACATAAAATGACTGTGAAGTACATACCTTTTTTTTTCATTTCTATGTTTCATTAATTCTTGTCATTTTCTCCTACCCAAATATATGGACCTTTCTAATTTTTAATCGTTGCTTAATAAACCATTGTATATGCTGATATTTTATAAATCATTCCCCTATTGATTGATATACTACTTAATTTTAACTTTTTAAATAAAAATTATGATTTTCTTAGACAAATAAATTCATGTTCATTGCCAATGTTTTGTTAAAATGGATTCCTGGTACTGAAATTTCACTGATACTGCTAACCTTTCTTCTAAAATGCTTTTCCCAAGTGAACTTATATTAAGAAATGAGTTTGCCATTTTCTTGTTTCAGGGCCAACAATGTGCATAATTGATTTTTTTTAAAAGTTTTGCCAATGTGATCTGTAAAAATATGATAAAAATCATTGTTTTAAATTGCATTCACTACTAGGGATATTAACACCTTTTCACTACTTTGTAGCTGTTTGTATTTCTTTTTTACAGATAATTCCTTTTATTCTATTGAATTATTTTTCCCTTGGTTTAGCATTTCTCTCTCTCTCTCTCTTTTTTTTTTAGTGTCTCTCATGGTAGAGAAATTTAAATTGTAAACAGGCAAATTTTTCAATCTTTTCCTCCATGGATTCTGGATTTGATGTCTTTCAGGAAGCTCCTCCCTACACAAGACTGTAATAATTCAATTATTTGTTATTTTATGGTGATTATGTAGATTTTAGTTTAGGCCTTTAGACCGTATGGGTTCATTATTTGAGAGATAAACATTGTCTAAATAATTCTAGTAAATGTGTATAGGATATTTACCACGCATCAGGCATTGGACTAAGTATTTTAAATGAATTGCCAAGTTTAATCCTCCCAAAATTCATGCAAGATACTGCTATTTTCTTATTAACAGTATATGAGGAAATTGAAACACAGCCTATTGACTTGCTTAAAAGTTATTGAGAAGTTAATAAAAAAAAGTTAATATGAGAGAAGTTAATAAAAGCCAATGAGAAACAAATTTTAACTCAAGCATCAAGGTTCAGGTGGTCAGACTTCACTCCACAGTATATATTTAAGGATTCTCAAAGTTCTTAATTCTCATAGTATTTTGTTAGGATGAAGGAGTGTCCTCATAAAATCCCATAACTGTGTGATCTTTGTTCTAATTCCACAGCAATTTAAAGAGATGGGATTTGGGACTCAGCATGTATATAAAATAGTGGTTCCTAAGCTTGCACAAGCATCACAGTCTCTTGGACAGTTTATTAAGTACAGATTTGGAGGCCCACCCCATAGTGTCTGATTCAGTAGGCCTGGGGAGGGTCCCGAGAATCTGCATATCTAACAAGTTGCCAGATGTTGAGGCTCCTCACACATGATAAAGCATTATGTTGCAGTGTCTGAATGAATAATTGAGTTGTCCAAATACAGAGCTTAAGAACAGTCCATCATTTAACTGATCTGAAATGCCACTGCTGTCTGTGAATTGCTAGGTGTGTCTAGATTTCTTTCTCAACTCTCTTCCAGTCCATGAATGTATTTGTCTATTTTTTAACTACACTATCTAATCACTATATCTTTACATACATCAGTATTGATATCCGATGGGGTAATTCCTCTTTATAAATATGAAGTGGTTTTTCAAAACAATTGAGGCTATGCTAGGCTATTTGATTTTTCAGACAATCTAGAGAATAATCTTATCAAATTCCATGGTGGGTTTTAGTTGGTACCATATCAAATTTACAAATAGATGTGAATGTATTGCTATCTTGCCAATATATCTAGAAAAATTATATATTCTTCATATACTGTTCTGGTCTGCCTTTTATTTCTGTCAAGACTTTGAAAGTGTTTTTCAGAGAAGTCCTTAACATTTCCTGTTTGGTTTGTTTTTAAGCACTTTATATATGTCTTGCAGTACTGAAGGGGTCTATTTTGCTTTTGCATTTTGATTAGTTGTTTCTCATATAAAACTATTGATTTTTTAAATAATGATCTTACATTCTTATTAGTTCTAATTGTCTAATTGTTTTTGTTGGCTTCCCTCATAGCTCAGTTGGTAAAGGATCTGCCTGCAATGCAGGAGACCAGGGTTCGATTCCTGTGTTAGGAAGATCCCCTGGAGAAGGAAATGGCGATCCACTCCAGTATTCTTGCCTGGAACATCCCACGGACAGAGGAGCCTGGTGGGCTATAGTCCATGGCTTCACAAGAGTCGGACATGACTTTAGTGACTAAACCATCACCAATTGTTTAATAGTAGATTATCTTGGATTTTTTGGTCAACCATATTATCCACAAATACGCATGTTTCTTTCTTACGCTTTTCTAATTGTCTTGGACAGTGTTTCCACTTTAATGTTGAATAGTAGTGATAGTAATGGGCATCTTTGACTTTTTCTTGACTACCTTGGAATGATTCTAATGTTTCATGACTAAATATGTTACCAAACCAAACTTCAGTCTGGTCACCTGTAACCAGTAAAGCCAAACCTCCTGACACCAGGTTGTGGTGAAGAGAAGGTAAACACAGAAGGTGTTTACTGAAGGTGCCACACAAGGAGTCTGGGTGGCTAATGAACAGAAGAACCAAACTTCCTGATGGCTTTCAGGGAGAGGTGTTTTTTTTGTTTTGTTTTTAATCTCAGTTTTATTTATTTTACTTTACAATATTGTATTGGTTTTGCCATACATTGACATAAATCCGCCACGGGTGTACATGTGTTCCCCATCCTGAACCCCCCTCCCACCTCCCTCCTCAGCCCATCCCTCTGGGTCATCCCAGTGCACCAACCCAAGCACCCTGTATAATGCATCGAACCTGGACTGGCGATTCTTTTCACATGTGATAATTTACATGTTTCAATGCCATTCTCCCATATCATCCCACCCTCGCCCTCTCCCACAGAGTCCAAAAGACTGTTCTATACATCTGTGTCTCTTTTGCTGTCTCACATACAGGGTTATCGTTACCATCTTTCTAAATTCCACATATATTTGTTAGTATACTATATTGGTGTTTTTCTTTCTGGCTTACTTCACTCTGTATAATAGGCTCCAGTTTCATCCACCTCATTAGAACTGATTCAAATGTATTCTTTTTAATGGCTGAGTAATATTCCATTGGGTATATGTACCACAGCTTTCTTATCCATTCATCTGCTGATGAACATCTAGGTTGCTTCCATGTCCTGGCTATTATAAACAGTGCTGCGATGAACATCGGGGTACATGTGTCTCTTTCAATTCTGGTTTCCTCGGTGTGTATGCCCAGCAGTGGGATTGCTGGGTCATATGGCAGTTCTATTTCCAGTTTTTTAAGGAATCTCCACACTGTTCTCCATAGTGGCTGTACTAGTTTGCATTCCCACCAACAGTGGAAGAGGGTTCCCTTTTCTCCACACCCTCTCCAGCATTTATTGCTTGTAGACTTTTGGATAGCAGCCATTCTGACTGGCGTGAAATGGTACCTCATTGTGGTTTTGATTTGCATTTCTCTGATAATGAGTGATGCTGAGCATCTTTTCATGTGTTTGTTAGCCATCTGTATGTCTTCTTTGGAGAAATGTCTATTTAGTTCTTTGGCCCACTTTTTAATTGGATCTTTTATTTTCCTGAAATTGAGCTGCAGGAGTTGTTTTTATATTTTTGAGATTAATTCTTTGTCCATTGCTTCATTTGCTATTATTTTCTCTCATTCTGAAGGCTGTCTTTTCACCTTGCTTATAGTTTCCTTTGTTGTGCAGAAGCTTTTAAGTTTAATTAGGTCCCATTTGTTTATTTTTGCTTTTATTTCCAATATTCTGGGAGGTGGGTCATAGAGGATCCTGCTGTGGTTTATGTTGGAGAGTGTTTTGCCTATGTTTTCCTCTAGGAGTTTTATAGTTTCTGGTCTTACATTTAGATCTTTAATCCATTTTGAGTTTATTTTTGTGTATGCTGTTAAAAAGTGTTCTAGTTTCATTCTTTTACAGGTGGTTGACCAGTTTTCCCATCACCACTTGTTAAAGAGATTGTCTTTTCTCCATTGTATATTCTTGCCTTCTTTGTCAAAGATAAGGTGTCCATATGTGCGTGGATTTATCTCTGGGCTTTCTATTTTGTTCCATTGATCTATATTTCTGTCTTTGTGCCAGTACCATACTGTCTTGATGACTGTGGCTTTGTAGTAGAGACTGAAGTCAGGCAGGTTGATTCCTCCTCTTTCTCAAGATTGCTTTGGCTATTCGAGGTTTTTTGTATTTCCATACAAATTGTGAAATTATTTGTTCTAGTTCTCTGAAAAATACTGTTGGTATCTTGATAGGGATTGCATTGAATCTATAGATTGCTTTGGGTAGTGTACTCATTTTAATGATATTGATTCCTCTAATCCATGAATACGGTATGTTTCTCCATCTATTTGTGTCCTCTTTGATTTCTTTCACCAGTGTTTTATAGTTTTCTATATATAGGTCTTTTGTTTCTTTAGGTAGATATATTCCTAAGTATTTTATTCTTTTCATTGCAATAGTGAATGGAATTGTTTCCTTAATTTCTCTTTCTGTTTTCTCATTGTTAGTGTATAGGAATGCAAGGGATTTCTGTGTGTTGATTTTATATCCTGCAACATTACTATATTCATTGATTAGCTCTGGTAATTTTCCAGTGGAGTCTTTAGGGTTTTCTATGTAGAGGATCATGTCATCTGCAAACAGTGAGAGTTTTACTTCTTCTTTTCCAATTTGGATTCCTTTTATTTCTTTTTCTGCTCTAATTGCTGTGGCCAAAACTTCCAAAACTCTGTTGAATAGCAGTGGTGAGAGTAGGCACCCTTGTCTTGTTCCTGACTTTAGGGGAAATGCTTTCAATTTTTCACCATTAAGGATAATGTTTGCTGTGGGTTTGTCCATTTTCATTTCTAATTTTGTTGATTTGATTTTTCAGTGAAGAACCAAAGGGTTAGTAGAAGGAAAGAAATCTTAAAAATTAGGGCAGAAATAAATGCAAAAGAAACAAAAGAGACCATAGCAAAAATCAACAAAGCCAAAAGCTGGTTCTTTGAGAAAATAAATAAAATTGACAAACCATTAGCTAGACTCATCAAGAAACAAAGGGAGAAAAATCAAATCAGCAAAGTTAGAAATGAAAATGGAGAGATCACAACAGACAACACAGAAATACAAAGGATCATATGAGACTATTATCAGCAACTATAATGCAAATAAAATGGGCAACTTGGAAGAAATGGACAAATTCTTAGAAAAGTACAACTTTCCAAAACTGAACCAGGAAGAAGTAAAAAATCTTAACAGACCCATCACAAGCACAGAAATGGAAACTGTAATCAGAAATCTTCCAACAACAAAAGCCCAGGACCAGACGGCTTCACAGCTGAATTCTACCAAAAATTTAGAGAAGAGCTAACACCTATCCTACTCAAACTCTTCCAGAAAATTGCAGAGGAAGGTAAACTTCCAAACTTAATCTATGAGGCCACCATCACCCTAATACCAAAACCTGACAAAGATGCCACACAAAAAAGAAAACTACAGGCCAATATCACTGATGAACATAGATGCAAAAATCCTTAACAAAATTCTAGCAAACAGAATCCAACAACATATTAAAAAAATCATACACCATGACCAAGTGGGCTTTATCCCAGGGATACAAGGATTCTTCAATATCTGCAAATCAATCAGTGTAATATACCACCTTAACAAATTGAAAAATAAAAGCCATATGATTATCTCAATAGATTCAGAGAAAGCCTTCGACAAAATTCAGCATCCATTTATGATAAAAACCCTCCAGAAAGCAGGAATAGAAGGAACATACCTCAACATAATAAAAGCTATATATGACAAACCCACAGGGAGAGGTTTTTAGAGACAGAGTGAGCCAGAAACTTGCGGGGTGAGTGGTCACTGTATGGACATTCTTCTGACTGACTGATGGTGGGTAATCAAGAGTCAACATCATCAATCTTCTGGTTCCAATCAGTCTGAGGTCTGCATGCTTGTGAATAGCTTATAGTTGACTTCCATGGGCATTTTAGTGTCTGTAAAACAGCTCAAAGGAATATTATCTATAGTCTGTTAAGAGGAACTGAAGGTCCTTGACTTTGTTTAATTAATTAGCTACTATTATTTTGTCTTATTCAACTGTTTGCTTTGTTTCTTTATTTTTCTCACTTATCTGATTAGATTTACTCTTTGGAACTTGGGGAAGGCCCAGGAGGCTAAAGTTTTCCTACAAACAAGAGGCAGGTTGAGGAAATGGGGGATCGGTCAAGGGAAGGCCCCATAAGGTCCTGCTCGGTTATAGTTACCCCTTTTCTTTGTTACTCCTCAGTCCTGAGAGAGAACATATGAGAAACAAGAAAGAGAATAAAGTTTTGGATAGACAGGTAAATTCTAAACTCCACAGAGGAACTCAGTCTTGGAAAGGTCATTTTCAAATACGGTATTTACTATTTCTCATAGACCTATTTCTTTTATTCATAGATTACAGAGAGTTTATATCAAGAATTGGTGTTATTTTCTTGTTAAATACTTTCTTAACAGCTGAAAAATTATTATCACTATTACCACAGAGAGGTTCCCTTTTAATTTATTAATGGTATTCCAGTCTACTAATGTATATACTGTTGTTAAATGTACTCTTTTGGCATTCTTGAAAAAAGCTTGCTTCACCAGTATTTTTTCTCTCCTAATACATAACCGACCTTCATGAACTTTATATTTAAGATTCTTATAGTTATGGCCATAATTTGCATTATGCTGTGGTTTTCCTTATTGTTGTCTTCATCTGTGCTGGAAAAGACTGTCATACTAGTAGACTAGCTTTTTCAGTGACAAGAAATAATTTATTCCATTTGAGAGTATTGTTTCAATAGGAAATATGTTCCTATTATTTCATATAGGAGTCATTTCATTTGGGAGTACTTGTTCCTATATGAATCTCACCTTGAAAACTATCTGTATTTATACATTTCTAGGTGTAGATTTGTGTCTAGTTTTCAACTTCATTGCTGAAGCTTTCCCCTTGAATACATATTTAATCATATTCCACATGTTTGAATATGTACTGTTCCCATGATGATTACTCTCAGCAAAAAGATGATAATTTTTTTTAAAAAATCGAGATTCTTTGGGCACCAGACACTTAAAATAGTGCAAAAAAAAAAAAAAACAAAGGGATCCAGGCTGTGGCTCTGCTGGGGTTTACAGTCTAGTAGGAGGCTATAAGGCTGAAGAAAATACACATACACAAATTGGGTGACTTCAGGTGATGATTAATGCTCTAAGGGAAATGCAACAGGGAAACATGATGGGGGCAAGTAATGGCAGTGGCTACTTTAGATCAGTGCTCCAAGGAGGTGCTAGTGAAGCTATGAACTGAATGAGGAAAAAGAGTCCTTCAAACAAGGATCTAAGAGAGATGGGAAAGCAACATGGTGGTGTCATAATCAAGAAAGAGAGGACAACACAAATAAGTCTGTTAGCTGTATTATTAAAGTCCACTCTATCTTTAATTGGGCTTCCCTGGTAGCTCAGTTGGTAAAGAATCCCCCTGCGATGCAGGACACCCCAGTTCGATTCCTGGGTGGAGAAGATCTGCTGGAGAAGGGATAGGCTACCCACTCCAGTATTCTTGGACTTCCCTGATGGCTCAGCTGGTAAAGAATTCATCTGCAATGTGGGAGACCTGGGTTTGATTCCTGGGTTGGGAAGATTCCCTGGAGAAGGGAACGGCTACCCACTCCAGTATTCTGGCCTGGAGAATTCCATGGATTGTAATATAGTTCATGGGGTCGCAAAGAGTCAAGACATGACTAAGCAACTTTCACTTCACTATCCTTAATTAATAATAATTTATGCCAAAATTGGAACACAGTTGAGGGGTAAAGGGGATGCTAATAACAATTACTTAGGAAGAACAGTCATAAACTGAGACCATCAGACAAGCCAGGACATATGACACCCTCGTAATTATTTTTCTCTCTACTCCATCTGTTAGGTGTTGAAAGAAGAATCTTGTATTAAGATCAGCCATCCCAGTTAAGGTTCCCCCACTTCTCCTTGCTTTTTAATGAAGCAAAATTTGGAAGAATGAGCATTTGTCTACTCTGAATCTCTTTCCCTTTAATTTTATTTGATTTTATATTTAGATCACCAAAACTGTTTTCTTTTTGGTTAGCACTCGGTTAACCTTTGACAGTTCCTTTGTTTTCAGCTCTTGCTGTTTTACTGAGCACAGCTCTGTGGACAGCTTAGAAGGACTTACCCAGATTGAAAATTGCAGAGAGCTTATTTTGTTTTTCACAGTTATTGTGATAGTTAATTTGGATTCATTCCTTGCACTTATTTTTCATGTTTATCCTGCTTTCTTATTGCTTCTTTTGCCTCTTTCCTACTTTAGAAAATTGAACAATTTATCTTAATTTTATCTGAAGTTTTGGATCCTATTTATAATCTTCTAATAATTACTCAAAATTTTATAACGTGCTTTTTAAAATTTGTAATCTTCCATAAAAGTCTAAAATACTGTCAGCCTTTCCTCTGAGTGTTGTATTATTCCCATTCTTTCTTATTTTAACACATTGATCACATTTGAAATGCCTAAAATTCCAAAATTTAAATGCATTGAGGTAAATTTCTTAGAATTATAACTTGTTTTTTTAAGGAGTATGATATTTAAACATACTTCTCAGTTTTCTTTCACATGATGTCTTACACTTGTAATAAGCATTGTGTTCCAATATGTCAATATAATAAGTTGTCCACAGAGTTCTCTTTGTTCTTAAAAATGATTTTGGGTGCTTTTATGTAATATTCATATATACTCTCTTGTGATACTGAGATTTTAATTTTCAGCATTACAAACTTTTTCTCTGTAGATTGTCATGCTTGCTGTGTTAGCAAGAAAGAGTAAGTTAGTTAATAGAAAATTGCAAATAGATACCATTCTCTTAAAATACATCAGACATTCATATTTTAGTTAAGAGTCATGCTAGTATGGCATATGAATTTCTCTGAGCCTCTTGCCTGAAGGAGTTTAAAAACCAGCATTGCAAAAATTTTAAAAGGCATGGTTTTGCCCTAATATGGATTTAGGCAGGTATAGCTGGTAATTAGTTAGTTGACCTGATAGTTCATGGAACAGAATTTAACTTCAAGGGAGAAAGAGAGAGAATATCTTTCTTTTATTAGCCCTACAGTTTTTTTTTTCATTTATTCATGTCACTTTGCTATTATAAAAGCAGCTGGCAGAGTTACATTATCTCTGTAACTGAAATTCAACAAAGGCACCTATATCTTCTTTCTTCTTTCCCTCCCATATCATTTGCTGTACAACAAAAGAGAACACTTTAGCTCTGATGTATTTGAACACTTTATACAAGCATTAGAAATATTATTGTTATAGCACAGAAAAGAGAATAAATTGGCAGATAGGCTTTTATTTATTTAGCTTAGTAAATTGAGCTTCTCTGGTGGCTCAGACAGTAAAATCGTCTAATTGCAACCCTGGAAACCTAGGTTCAACCCCTGGGTTGGGAAGATCCCCTGGAGAAAGAAATGGCAACCCACTCCAGTACTCTTGCCTGGAAAATTTCATGGATGAAGGAACCTCATAGGCTATAGTCCGTGGGGTCGCAAAGAGTCAGACACGACTGAGCGACCTCGCTTTTCACTTTCAATAGGTAGTACATGTACAGTTGAAAAAGAAACCCAAATTTGATAATAGCTATACTTTATTATGGGCTGCCCAGGTGACACAGTGGTAAAGAATTCACACGCCATGTAGGAGATACAAGAGATGTGGGTTTGATCTGTGGGTGAGGAAGATTCCCTGAAGTAGGAAAGAATACATCTCCAGTATTCTTGCCTGGACGATTCCGTGGACAGAGGAGCCTGGTGAGCTCCAGTCCATGGGGTCGCAGATAGTCGTACATGACTGAGCACCACACACACACACACCAACACATACACACACACACACACACACACACACACATGCACCTATGTGAATATAGCATATTCTAGTAATATAAAGTGAAAGTGTTAGTTGCTCAGTCGTGTCTGACTCTTTTCGATCCCACGGACTATAGCCCACCAGACTCCTCTGTCCATGGGATTTCCCAGGCAAGAATACTGGAGTGGGTTGCCATTCCCTTCACCAGGGCATCTTCCCAACCCAGGGATTGAACCCCAGTCTCCTGCATTGCAGGCAGATTTAGTGCTCTGTATTTTTTATATGTCAAGTATTTATATTAGACTTTCCAGATTAGAGAACAGACTTAGGTAGTGTAAGAAAGAGACACCAAAGTGCTGGAGCTGACCCAAGTAAGTTGTTTACCTCTCTTCCTCGAGTGACAGTCTAGTGGTAGTTAAGGTGTGTTCCTCATGTGACAGTCTAGAGCTGGTAGGCGGTTCTGCCATCCTCTGCATGTGGTGTCCACCTGTTGACTAAAGATGTTCTAGCCATCTTCCAGCTTGGAGGAGGTAAAAACACAATTATTATTAAGGGCAGGATTCAGAGTGGCACACATCACTTCTGCCCATATAACATTAGTAGGACTCAGTTGATCATGCTTGACTCTAAGGAAAGCTGAATTTTTATGTTGAGCACCCATGTACCCACATACATTTTATTAATGTGAAAGAAAGGATAGTGTTGTTTGACAGCTAGCAGTTAATTGCACTTTCAATTAGGATGTTGTGGGACTATCCATAAGTTCAGGAAATAGAAATCAAATACAAGCTGATGTAGGGTCATTTTAAATATCCTCTTAGCATCAAATCATGGATTCTATTTCTAACATGGATTCTATTTTATGACTTGGTTAGTTACTTAAAACTGATACTGAATTTTGCCTTAGTTAATTACAGGGCTATTGCCTCTGACTTCTGAATTTAATTCTGGTTTCTGAAAGTTCAACTGGAAAAAAAATGACTGCTTTTAGATATCCGCTGGAAATTTTGTGAGCAATAAAAGCAATGGCAGTTCACTGGCTTATTAATTTAGAAAAATTGGAGGCAATCTACATTTATAAGTTTTTTTCAAGTAATCTAATGAAAGGTCAGAAATAAGAGGTTCCAGACAGCCAAGGTCACTGTGACTACCACTTGAGATTTCATTTCTGTTAACATAGCTACTATTGCTTTTGGCCCATGGAGACAGGAACATTGTTTGCTGCATCAACCTTGACTTGTTAGTTGCTAGCAATAATTGTAATATTCCCCATAAATATGTAAGTACATATAGTTCTCTTTTAGGTCTTTTAAAGATATAAACTTCTGACTATAGAGAAATGAGAATGCCATGAGCTGAAATGTGTTGTCTCAATATTAGTTGCATTACAATGTATGAACCAAAAAAAAAAAAATTGCATCCACTTTCTATCTTCTTCAAGAAGAATTTTTTTCCTATTTAAATTCCTTTTCTAACTGGTAAAATTAATAGCTTCTAAGTGTTTTCAGAACCTCTTATTGATGTAGTCACTGTATTTTATTAATCCTAAATCAAGTGACAAATCTGATTAATATAGCTCTGATTTTTGAATGATTCAGTTCAGTTCAGTTTCTCAGTCATGTCCAACTCTTTGCAACCCCATGGACTGAGGCACACCAGGCTTCCCTGTCCATCACCAACTCCTGGAGCTTGCATCCATTGAGTTGGTGATGCCATTCAACCATCTCATCCTCTATTGTCCCCTTCTTCTCCTGCCTTCAATCTTTCCCAGCATTGGGGTCTTTTTCAATAAGTCAGTTCTTCACATCAGGTGGCCAAAGTATTGGAGTCTCAGCTTCAGCATCAGTTCTTCCAATGAATATTTAGGACAGATTTCCCTTAGAAATGACCTGTTTGATCTCCTTGCAGTCCAAGGGACTCGCAAGAGTCTTCTCCAACACCACAGTTCAAAAGCATCAATTCTTCGGCTCTCAGCTTTCTTTATTGTCCAACTCTCACATCCATACATGACTACTGGAAAAACCATAGCTTTGACTAGACAGTCCTTTGCCAGCAAAGTAATGTCTCTGCTTTCTAATATGTTGTCTAGGTTAGTCATAGCTTTTCTTCCAAGGAGAAAGAATCTTTTAATTCTATGGCTATAGTCACCATCTGCATTGGATGATTACTTATTATTAAAATATTGTGTATTAATACTAACTTGATTTAGACTTTACACTTAATGAGTCATCTTTATTGAAAATAATAATAAGACCTAAAATTGAAGATATCCCAGAAAATGTGGAATATCTAAGTACTGTATTTTTACTTACTTATTTCTCCCTTCACTACCCAAGTCATTTGACAGAGATCATATAATAAAAAGGATTTTAAAAAATCATGAACAGAAAAACATAAACGTTGAGAAAAGGAGAGAACAGAGCACAAGCATACAAGCCATGTGGATATATATGGCGCCTAATGGTTGAAATTAACATTTGTTTCTGAGCTTCCTGTTGGCCACAGTGAAAAAAGAATCATTATCATTTATATGATTTTCATTGTACCAAATATAGAGAATATAGTGAATCTCCCTAGGAAAAAATGTTTTTTCCTGGAACATAATCTTATTGGGGGCTTTGAACACTCAAATCCAGTGCATGGACAGTGACCTTATTAACATCCCTACAACATATGCATTATCAGATTCCACCAAACAGTATCAACTATTATCTTTCAATAATATTTAAGGTTGTGGCACCAAAGCATATAGCTAAATAAAAGGTCTGTGGGAAGCCAAGATGATATGACTCAAGGATACCCCTTCTGATAATCCAGTTTAATCCACAGGAAGAAACTATAGATTATTTAGGCAAAATCTAAACTACCCCCCCCAAAAATAGAATTCATATCCTTCACATTCACTCCATAAACGCTACTTCTCTAAACCAGACTTATGATATGTTAGGCAATCAGGAGTTTGAGGTTTTATTATGGTCATTGTACCCACTGGAAACAGTAAACAGTTTCATTAGCCAGTTTGTTTGAAGGCAGGGTTTTCATCTTGTGCAGAAGCTTGTCTGCATCCAGAGATGAGCATCTACTAAGCCGACTCTGGAATAGTGGCTGGATTCACTGAAATTACCATGGTGTGTTGTAAAAATAGATTATGCATCACAACATATTCTCCTGTGTTAATAACCAAATGAAACTTTAAAAGCATTCTGAGATGTCAATTCTTTATCAGGCCCAGAACATCAAAAATTACCTCCATAAAAAGTTTCTTTTTGAAAACACATTTTTACAGATGTAAAACAACAGTTTTACAAGTCAAATAGTGATACCAGCATGGTAAATATTAATTTGATCTTGTTTTAAGCTGTTGCACTTCATGACTTTGTATCATGCTACTCAAACTGCAATCTTGTAAAAAAGAATGTATACAACATTCTACTACTACTACTCTAACAAACTCTACTACAAACTCTAACAAACTCTACTACAACTACTCTAACAAAAAATTTAAAAAGAAATATAGATTTATTATATAATTGCAAAATATGATATATTTATATTAACTAGCAAGATTTCATAGAGTATAATGATGGCAGCATTTAAAATACAAATATTAAAATAATATATTTGATAATCCATTCACTTATTCATTCATCAAATATATTCTGACTAACTACCACAGTAAACAAAACAGATATAGTTGATCTCACTGTGTCCTGTTGGAGTCATGAATATTTTGTTCTAGTGGAAGAGACCAAATCAAACAAGTAAACAAAACTGTCAAAATACATGTGTGCGCACACACACACACACTCAGATACTTATACATTTTTTTAAAGGTTAAGTAATCTGATGGAGAGAAACTGCAGGTACTATTTAGATGAAGAAGTTAGGAAAAGGGACTTCCCTGGTGGCTAAGAATCTGTCTGCCAATGCAGGGGACATGGGTTCAACCCCTGGTTCAGGAAGATCCCACATATCACAGAGCAACTAAGCAAGAGCGCTACAAATACTGAAGCCTGCATGCCCTAGAACCTGTGCTCTGCAAGAAGAGAAGCCGCCGCAATAAGCCCACACAACGCGAGGAAGGGTGGTCCCAGCTCACCACAACTAGAGAAGCCCAGAGTAGCAACGAAGAGCCTGTGTACTGCAAAGAACACCCAGCAAAGCCATAAATAAATAAAATTAAATTAAATAGAAAAGACCTGCAGAGTATGGATTTGAATAAAAAATTGTGGAAAAAATCATCTGAATTTATGGGTAAAGACTATTTATCAGGGATCTGTATTGGCAAGAATTCTTGAGACAAGAAAATGCTTGAATTTTTCAAGAAACCAAAAGATGGCCTGTGTCAACAGAACAAAATGAAACAAGATGAAGAGTGTAAAAGGAACTAGGTGAGAAGCAAAGGCCACAAGCAAGTTCAGGTACAACCTCACAGCTGGGGTGAGGCATTTGGATATTTTTCTTCAGTGATAGGAAATCATGGAAGGATTTGGAGCAGATGCTTGATGTGATGTGATTTATATTTTTAAATGCTTATTCAAGCTATTGTGTGGGAATGGATTTTAGGTTAGGAAGGAGATGGGAGCTGGAGAAAGAGGGCAAAGTGGAGGCAAAGAGACCAATTAAAAGGCTCTTTTAAGTTTCAAATGAACGATGATCATGGATTGGTCTAGAGTAACAGTAGTGGGAATGGTGAAAAGTGGTTAAATTCCAAATACATTTTGAACCCGACATGATTTGCTGGTAAATAAGACATAAATGAGAAACCTATATGCAGGTCAGGAAGCAACAGTAAGAACTGGACATGAAACAACAGACTGGTTCCAAATAGGAAAAGGAGTACGTCAAGGCTGTATATTGTCACCCTGCTTATTTAACTTATATGCAGAGTACATCATGAGAAACGCTGGGCTGGAGGAAGCACAAGCTGGAATCAAGATTGCCAGGAGAAATATAAATCACCTCAGATATGCAGATGACACCACCCTTATGGCAGAAAGTGAGGAGGAACCAAAAAGCCTCTTGATGAAAGTGAAAGTGGAGAGTGAAAAAGTTGGCTTAAAGCTCAACATTCAGAAAACAAAGATCATGGCATCCGGTCCCATCACTTCTTGGGAAATAGATGGGGACACAGTGTAAACAGTGGCAGACTATTTTGGGGGGCTCCAAAATCACTGGAGATGGTGACTGCAGCCATGAAATTAAAAGACACTTACTCCTTAGAAGGAAAGTTATGACCAGCCTAGACAGCATATTCAAAAGCAGAGACATTACTTTGCCAACAAAGGTCCATCTAGTCAAGGCTATGGTTTTTCCAGTGGTCATGTATGGATGTGAGAGTTGGACTGTGAAGAAAGCTGAGCGCCGAAGAATTGATGCTTTTGAACTGTGGTGTTGGAGAAGACTCTTGAGAGTCCCTTGGACTGCAAGGAGATCCAACCAGTCCATCCTAAAGGAGATCAGTCCTGGGTGTTCATTGGAAGGACGATGCCGAAGCTGAAACTCCAATACTTTGGCCACCTCATGCAAACAGTTGACTCATTGGAAAAGACCCTGATGCTGGGCTTGGGTGCAGGAGGAGAAGGGGACGACAGAGAATGAGATGGCTGGATGGCATCACTGACTCGATGAACATGAGTTTGGGTAAACTCCTGGAGTTGGTGATGGACAGGGAGGCCTGGCGTGCTGCGATTCATGGGGTCGCAAAGAGTCAGACACGACTGAGTGACTGAACTGAACTGAAGACGTAAAATGTCTAAGAGAAAAATCAACTATTTCTTCAAGGCCTGAGTAACTAGATGGTTTTTTGAGATGAAAAAGTTGTGGGATGGAGGAAACTTAAATGCATATTACTAAGTAAAAGAAGTTACATACTATATGAAAAGGCTACATACTGTATGATTCCAACTATATGACATTCTGGAAAAGGCAAAAATATGGAGACAGTAAAATATCAATGATTTCCAGGGATTCGGGATGGGACGTGATGAGTAGACAGAGCACAGAGGATTTTAAGGGCAGTGAAAATATTCTATGATATTATTATGATGGGCACATATCATGATACAGTTGTTCAAACCCATAGAATGTACAACACCAAGTGAATGATAATGTCAATTATAGACTTATTATAGACTTGGAGTGATTATAGCAGTTTAGATTTATCAGTTGTAACAAATGCATCACTCTGTACACACTCAGCCATAAAAGGGAATGAATTGTGTCATTGGCAGAGATGTGGATGGACCTATAGACAGAGTGAAGTTAAGTCAGAAAGAGAAAAACAAATATGGCATATTAACACATATATGTGGAATCTAGAAAAATGGTACAGATGAATTAATTTCCAAAGCAGAAATAGAGACACAGACATATAGAACAAATGTATGGATAACAAGGGGATGGGATGGATTGGGATATTGGATTTGACGTATATACACTACTATGGATAAAATGGATTACTTATGAGAACTGATGGTATAGCACAGGGAACTCTACTTAATGCTCCATGGTGACCTTATGGGAAGAAAATTTTTTAAAAGAGGGGATATATGTGTGTATATATGTATGATTCACTTTGCTGTACAGCATAAACTAACACAACATTGTAAAACAGATATACTCCAATTTTAAAATAATGTATCCTTGTGGTAGGGGATGTTGTTAAGGGGGAGGCTATGCATATGTAGGGGCAGGGAACAAATGGGAAATTTTTGTACCTTTCTTTCAGTTTTACTATGAAACTAAAAGTGCCCTTAAAAATAAAATCTTAATAAAAATTTTAGATAAATATGGATTATCCATAGGAATCACATTCAGTAAAAGTTTACTGAGAACTAAATAGAACAAAATCTGGGAAAAGCTGGTTAGCCAGGGAGGTAGGTATCAATAGTTCAGTTTTGAACATCTTAAATCGGAATATCCTATTAGACTTGCCAAGGTGATATTAACTGGGCAGTTGTACATACAAACCTGGATTTCTTGGGAGGTATATGGCTCGAGTTATAAATTTGAGAAACATCTGTCTTTAGAAGCTAGGGACTGGACACTTGGTGAGATAATCTATGAGTGGGTGTGCTTAGAGATGAGAAGGAAGCTGAATGCAGAGTTCCTGAATGCCCCAACACTTAGATGGCATGATCAGGAGCTCCAGCCAGGAGGAGAGTCTAAGAAACCAAGGTTGGAGGATACTCAACTGAAGCATGGTGTTTCAGCTATAAGCAAGTGTGGCAAGTTCTGCTGAAAGGTTGGGTGTGATGAAAACTGAAACTGGACCAATGGATTTGAAATCATGACATTTACTGACACCATTAGGAGCTGTTTCAATAATGGTGGGATGAAAGTGTGATTATAGTGAATTAAGGGGGAAATGGGAAAGGAAAAAGAAAGAGCAAATTTGAGGTTCTGCTATAAAATGGAACATACAAAGGTGACATTAAGTAGCTGTAGAGAGATAAAGATTAAAGGATATTTTTTCTCTTTTCATTTTTTAAGGTAGTGATACTATAGTATGTTTCTTTATAAGCTGATAGGAATGATTCAATAAAAGGAGGAAATAAAGGAAATGGGAATAACTGCAGGAATAAAAGTGTTGAGATAAGAAGGGATGAGAAGGTGTGAATTGTAGGTGGCTCCAACTGGAGGTAGTAGTTCTGACAATTTATCAGTATAATGGGAAAGAAAGCATATTTAGCTACCAATGCAGCTCGGTTGGTGATGAGAGAACAAGAATGTTCTTTTTGGTTGTTTTTATTATTTCAGTTGCATGAAAAGCAAACCACTAGCTGGGAGAGAGAAATGGAGAGAAAGTGAATAAGATTTGCAGAGAGAGGAGATGGTGTTAAATAGCCTTCATATACAGAAGTGAGAATAGACCAGAGAATTGGTATTGACATACATATATGACCATGTGTAAAATAGCTAGCTAGTGGGAACCTGCTATAAAGCACAGGAAGCTCAGCACTCTGTGATGACCTGGGTGGGTGGGATGGGGCAGGGCTGGGAGAGAGGTCCAAAAGGTAGGGAATATATGTGTACATATAGCTGATTCACTTTACTGTACAGCAGAAACTAATATAACATTGTAAAACAATTAAACTCCAATAAAAATAAAAAGAGGGAAGATTGTCAGGCTGTGCTGAAAGCCCAAAAATATACAAGGGGATTAAGCCAAGGCTAAAATCTTTAGCAGATGAAGCAAATGACCAGATAATTGTACCAGGAAAGATGCTAGGTATACTTTGATGGCATGTGCTCCAAAGGAGCTGGGTTTGTTTCTTTGTTAATTGTTTTTAAGAAGGGATTTAAAAGAAGGGGGAGGAGGTCTGGAAGAGGCAGGAAATTGGATATTTACTTAAATCTGGCCCCAGAGTGGAGACATGTGTTCTCAAAGGAGAATCATTTTAGTTAGTGCAAGAAGGTAACGGGAACATTGACAAACGAGATGAGAATATAGAGGATTTTGTGAAGCGTCTAGGATTCACTGAGTAGTTAGGGATAAGATCAGACCAGATGTCCAGGAAAATGTGTGGAAAGTTGTCCCAGAGAGAGGAATGACTTGAGTGCCATGGACTTCCTTCCAGTAGTGAATGAACTTCTGGTAGTGAGTGAACTTCCAGTGGTGACTGAAGTAAAGAGCTGCAAGATGTGGTGAATCCAGTCCTGGTGTCAATTAGGGGTGGAGGGTAAGCAGTCCTAAGGAATACCTCCTTCTAAGGAATAAACCAGAGAAGGCAATGGCACCCCACTCCAGTACTCTTGCCTGGAAAATCCCAAGGACAGAGGAGCCTGGTGGGCTGCAGTCCATGGGGTCGCTAAGAGTCGGACATGACTGAGTGACTTCACTTTCACTTTTCATTTTCATGCATTGGAGAAGGAAATGGCAACCCACTCCAGTGTTCTTGCCTGGAGAATCCCAGGGACAGGGCAGCCTGGTGGGCTGCTGTCTATGGGGTCTCACAGAGTCTGACACGACTGCAGCGACTTAGCAGCAGCAGCAGCAGGGAATAAGCAAGTCACCAGAAGTTTGTGGCCTGGGGGATGGGGAGAATCCAGGGGCAGTGGGAGTAGGCAGAGGAGAGTGTTGGTCTCATGGGACCACACCCTCTGGTCTAGCTGTGGACAGCTTTTTTAGGTCTTTTTTAGGCTGGAGAATGTAGAAGGAAAGAGAACTGGGTAGGAACATTCATTTCTTTCCTTTATATTTTAGAAAGTTTCCTCTGGTCATCTCCATCTAGAACTCTACAGATTCACTTTTATTGTAATTTACCCCTGAAAAACCACAATACAGGACAGTGGTCCCATTTCAAAGTGCTTCAGTGATATATCATTAAAGATTTCCAGCTCCCTGAACTGAATCTCATGGAATTCACAGAACTTGGGTAGACATGCATCTATACTATGGAGACTCATTCTCTCCTCCATGGACAATTTCTCTCTTCCCTGAACTGAATGCTTCTTTGCTTTCATGCCTGCTCATTAATGCCTACATAGTAACTCACTCCTGACAGAGTCCTATCTACATTGCTAAAGTGTTTCACTTAACATACCCAGTGGAGGCAGAAGTGAAATTTGAGGTATTCATAATATAAATCATTACTTGATTCAAGTTACTCACGCATTCAAGCTTTTCCTTTCAGGAAAACTGCCCGAAGACGGTGGCAGTTCTGCTTCTCTTCCATAAAAAGTGCAAAATTAAGAATTAAGGGTAGAGAGGTATTGTCACTTAAATGAGTGTTAATGGACTTGGGGTTTCATATGCCTATATTAATGTTTTTAATTATAAATGGACAAATGGCCACAGGGTCACTAGCCATTTACAAGAACACAGCTGACACCTATTTTCACCAACATGAAATTATATAACTGGTATTTTTACACTTTAAAAAGTGACTGAATTTCACATTATGAGAAAGGTATCACATTGTCCTCTTTTTTTTTTTGCTCCATGATGTGCTAATGAAAACTTCAGCATGGACCTACAGCAAGCTATGGGCCAAAGTTAAGGAAACCAAACTCGCTGCCCTCTGACCCCTTAAAAAAAAAAGTATGCCATGATAATATTATTTAGTGGAATGCAAAATAGTGTATTGATTTTTTATTATTCAGTTTGCTTCATTAAGCCCACTTAGAACTTCAATAAAATTTCTGGAAATGATATTAGAATTTATATCTAGATTTTTCTATTCATATTTACCTTCCTGTAGCGTCTTTAAGCACTGCTTTAAGATCTGACATAGCTGTTTAAACTGCTTAATATAAATATATATATTTTAAAATATAATAATTTGGTAAAAAAAATACACTCTGATGATAATAGTGAAAGAAAATGCCAAAAAATATGCATTATTTGTTATCTTAAATTGAATATTTTCTTGTTAGCATATTTCCTAGTATTTTTGTGACTAGGTTTACATTTTTGCATGTTGTAACTGTAATACACATGAGCATACCTATTAGCAAAAAGTACATGCCTAGTAAAATAGGAAATTCACTGAATCATAGAGTCTCAGGTTTATTAAATATGTAAAAGGTTAGCAATTTTAGCTCCATTGGTTGGACACTTGCATTTTCTCTTTATAGCCTTACCTTGACAACGTCAGGTGATGGATAATTCCCTACTTCTCCAAGAAACCCATCTTATTATCTGCCAGCTTTAAAACTGACTTTACTTTTCATATATATTGGTTTCTATAATTTCCACAAATTTATCCTTTTTTTTTTCTTTTTCTGTACTTGAAACTAGATAGCTAAACTCATCGCTTTTTCATACAGTGGCTTTTCAACCTCATGCCTCATCCCTCCTTCCAGGTTCTCTCCAGGCTCAATATCTTCCGTTTGTATGACTACCATTCCCATAAGGCTTTGAAGCCCACTCATCAGGCTGTATGCTTTCCGTGAACTGTATTCCAATTTGTCAGTTTGACACTAGCTCACCACAGTACTCTGGATGGTTGAACCAGCACTGAATACAACAGAATTAACCTTTATCATTCTGTCTGTGACAATACAGGATAAGACCTAAATTCCATTCATTTTTTTTTTCCCCAAGCACATCACACTATGGCTGAATTTCAACTAATATCTACATATGTTTTCCATAATTCTTCTTTTCTTATATTGTTCTATATGACACATTTAATTAAAATTGCACGTTGTTAGATTTAACCCTTTTCCCAGCTCAGAAACACTTTATTTTTATTTATTCATTTTAAAAAATTTTTTTAAGAATTTTTTTTGACATGGACCATTTTTAAAGTCTTTACTGAATTTGTTACAGTATTGCTTCTGTTTTATTTTGCCCGTGAGGATTTGGGATCTTAGCCCCCTGATCAGGGATTGAACTGCACCCCTTGCATTGGAAGGAAAAGTCCTAACCACTGGACCACAAGGGAAGTCCTGAACCTGTAAGCACTTTAGATCTCCCTTCTGTTGGTTTCCACCTCTTCAGGACTTGCCCTTTTACAGACTGGGGTAATAGTGGTCTTCAGTATCCCACCCAGCCATGGATGGCTGAGCATGACAGGTTGAGATGAAAGTACAACATCACACCACAATTAATATTCAGCCACCTTATATTGCCAGCGGTTCATTCATCAGTGCCATAGAGATAAACGCTCCCAAACTCTCCTTTATGTCAGCATAACTCTTGCATTATTTTACAATTTTCTATAATTACCTATCTATACAAAGAAGTGTGTTATGTGCTATAGGCTATTAAAGTGATTTATGAATAGATTTATGGCATTCTACTAAATATTATAATAGACCCATGTCTCTACCTATAATATATGACACAATTACATAGATTCACTGTTTATCAATTTCCCTTTCAATTATTTGGTATATAAAGAACAAACATTTTAAATCCAGTATGCCTTTGTTGGGTATATTAATAGGTATAAATAATTTCCATTTAGATTTTATTTATGTACCCACATAGAAGGGTGAACAAAGTTCTGTCCCTGCCATTAGGAGCTTGCAAAGGCTTTGTCAGGGCTTAGAAAATTCAGATTAATTTAATCCATTGTGTTTTCCAATCTTGTGACATTAAGAAATGAACCCAGTTTGCATTGATTTTTTTTTTTTTTATTAGAAAACCCTTCCTGCTTCTTGTCCATCTCTTCCTTGGTGAAGTTTGTAAGTTATCGATCTGATTATGAGATTGTGGTTTGCTTCCTAGAGACATGGATGGTCTTTTGACCACTTGTCCTGACATAACAAAAACAATCATCCGTATTATTGATTGCATTGACCACACTTATTAGCTGGTCATTTCATAAGTAGTTTTCATGCATTATCTCATTAGACTGTATTTCATCACTTTATAATTGCTTCCATGTTATGTATGGTTAATAAAAATGAAACTCAGAATGGTCAAATATGCCCAAGGCTATGTAACTTCCAAGTGGTGGAGCCAGGATTCAAACCCAGGCTAAGTCCAGATTCTAAATTAAAAAAAAAAAAAAGTCTGCCAATGGGAAGTCATACATATATTCAGGTATAGCACAAGAAATGCAAAGCCATAAACCATCACATGAATAATCATTTGTCCCTTAGAAAATTTTAAGGATGGGGACTTCCCTAGTGATCCAGTGGCTAAGACTGTGAGCTCCCAATGCAGGGGGCCGGAGTTCCATCCCTGGTCAGGGACTAGATCTCACATGCCACAACTAAGCGTTCACATACCACAACTAAAGGTCCTGCATGCAGGAACGAAGACCCAGTGCAGCCAAATAAATAAAGTGAATATTAAAAAATTATAAGGAAAATAAAAGAATCTCTGAGGAAGTTGTCTTTAGCAGACAGGAAGACCAAATATGTACAAAATAGCATGAAGCTGTAAAAGCAGCCTAAAATCCATAGAGCATTGTTAGCACCACACATTTCTCCCTGACTGGAGAGCTATCCTGACACAAAAACTCTATCTATTTCATAAACCAACTGTACCTGCCCCTGTAACTAATTTTGATGGATGTCAAACAGCCTGGCAGAATCATCCTGGAGGGGAACCAGAACACTGCCTCTTGCCCTGTGCTGTGGCTACCTGCTCACAACAATGAAACAGAGTAAATGAAAGTACCTAGCACAGTATCTGAACTTAACAAGCCCTAAATGAATGTCGATTAATTCAATCATGATATTGGTGCACTGGACTTGGAAAGCATGGGCGGTAGAGCATAACAGGATATCTCACAAAATGAAAACATCGCATAAACACCACACACCTACACACACTCACTTAAAGGAACCTTTGGAAAGTAATACTTGATTCATTCAAAGTGCTCTTCAACCTTGTGGCAGAGCCAGCAGACATATGGGAAACCACAAAGATGAGAAAAATTAGCCAAACTATAGCAGGATGTGAAGGATGTGAAGGAAGGAGGTATTTTTTTTTATGTACAAAACTTTTGGGGCCAGCTGTTAACTTCTTCAAGAGGTGGTTGCAAAGAATGACAAGTGTGAAAGTGACAGATTCTTTCACATAAAGAGTCAGTTAATTTTGTGAGTGTAGGAAAATATGCAAAGTGAAAATGAGAGAGCTTCCTTAGATTGTACAAATTAATATCTTCTAGCTTCTGGCTGCATGGAAACTATCTTCAGTGATATCATTTGTAGGTACAAAGAATAGCAGATATGGGGCAAGCCTGGACATGTTTTTTCATATTAATTATGCTATGCTTCAGTTTACCTCAATTTAAAAATACATAACATAGCATGATCGGAAAAGGCAATGGCACCCCACTCCAGTACTCTTGCCAGGAAAATCCCATGGACGGAGGAGCCCAGTAGGCTGCAGTCCATGGGGTCGCTATGAGTCGGACACAACTGAGCGACTTCACTTTCACTTTTCACTTTCATGCATTGGAGAAGGAAATGGCAACCCACTCCAGTGTTCTTGCCTGGAGAATCCCAGGGACGGGGGAGCCTGGTGGGCTGTGGTCTATGGGGTCGCACAGAGTCGGACACGACTGAAGCGACTTAGTAGCAGCAGCAGCAACATAGCATGATACAGTAAAGTGCTATTATATGTGTGTGTATATGTATGCATGCCAAGTCTCTTCAGTCGTGTCCAAGTCTTTGCGATCCTATGGACTGTAGCCCACCAGGCTCCTCTCTCCATGGGATCCTCTAGGCAAGAATACTGGAGTGGGTTGCCTTTTCCTTTTCCAGGGTATCTTCCTAGCCCAGGGATTGAACCCACATCTCCTGCGGCTCCTGCATTGCAGGCAGATTTTTTTCCACTGAGCCCCCAGGGAAGCCCATGTATGTGTGATATGTGTGTCTGTGTGTGTGTGTGTGTGTGTTTATGTCTGTGGTTAAATAGAATAGTTTTTACATAACCATGGAAACTGTTGCTATGTTGGAAGCCTGTTGATATAATTGAGTAATGTTAAGAAAGACCTTTCTAAGGCCACTATCCCTTCAAAAGAGATCACACGGTGTTCAACAAATAAAACGAAATCATACTTGGGCACTTCCTTTGATCATAGAACTAGAGAGGAAAGTCAAGGAATTCAGTCTCAGTGAAGTTTTCCATATAACTGTGAGTTTTTTTTTTTTTATGAAAACTTCAAAAGCTTAGTTGGTATATCAGAATTTTTAATTAGAGGATATATTTTTATAATTACATTGACATTGGTGTCTTATCTGGAAAATGAACAGCCATTTTTCATAGCATCTTTAGAACCTAGTTGGCTGAAGTTTCAGATATCTGCCTGTGCATTCACAAGGCAGAGTCTTGTAACATACAAATGAATGGCCACAGTGATTACTTTGACTCCACCAGGCACAAAGAGTGCTGAGTCCTCAGTGCAGTGGGAGGAAGACTAAAGACTTGCATAGGGTAAAAGTGATTGACAATAAGTGCCCAGTGTCTAAAAGAGCCACTTGGACAGTGCCAGAAGCACTTGATACTAACCAGGTTATCCAGACACGCAGATGCAGACTCAGGAGAACATAGTGTTGAGGACTGTGATCCTGGCAGATGGCAGCTGTAGTTCAAAGGTAGGCATCCTTGGCCAGCAGTAGAGGTGACTGAAGGTGGGAGTGATAATGGGGCTTCCCCAACGGCTCAGCAGGAAAGAATCCACCCGCAATGCAGGAGACACAGGTTTGATCCCTGGGTCTGGAAGATCCCCTGGAGGAGGAAATGGCAACCCACTCCAGTATTCTTGCCTGGAAAATCTCATGGACAGAGGAGCCTGGTGGGATACAGTCTATAGGGTTGCAAAGAGCCTGTGGTGTCTGAGCACACACATACATGAGAGGTGATAGTAATGCCTGAGAGCTCTCCATTCTGGCTTGCCATTGGCATGAGGTCTGGATGACCCGGTTCATCTTGAGTCTTTCTGGGGTAGAAAGAAAGAACCACTGTGCAATATTTCAATGGAGGACAAGGATATGCTGTGAATCCAGTTATATTCCTACCAGGATATTCACTCCGCCTTGTTGTTCAGTTGCTAAGCCATGTCCAACTCTTTGTGACCCATTGTCACATGCCAGGTTTCCCTGTCCTTCACTATCTCTCAGAATTTATTCAAACTCATGCCCTTTGAATTGGTGATGCCATCCAACCATCTTATCCTCTGTCACCCTGCTCTCTTCTTGCCCTCAATCTTTCCCAACATCAGGGTCTTATCCAGTGAGTCGGCTTGTCTCATCAGGTGGCCAAAGTATTAAAGCTTCAGCTTCAGCATTCACCCCGTGGCAAATTGTTAAACCCTTAAAAAGTTCTCTGTTATAGTTTTGTGATATATTTCTTAAATGTGATCAACGCCACCAGGTACCACAATCATTAACAAAGTTGCATTGATTTTTATATATGTAGAATATTTAACTTAAAAAAATAGTTCTAATATTTTTGTTTCATAGCAGCCTGGGAACTCTTGAAGAGTGTGCCTTCCTTATGTGTAGCAAAATCTCAGGTACCCAGGGTTGAACACCAGTGCTTCCTTATCCCTGGTGGACACAATCTTCTGTCCAGTTCTAGGATTCCCTGAATTACATTTCATAATGTTAAAAAAAAAAAAAAAGAATGATTTTATTATACATGGCAATAGGCAGAGTTCAGTTAGTTAAGTTTTTTCAATTCACTATTTCTTTTTTGTTGTTTAGTAAGAGGAAATACTTTATTGGTTTCTCATGGCAGGTTGGGGAATAAGGTTAATGGTTCATGGGGTCAGTTTCTTCTGTGACAACATTTTCTGAGCAAGACACTAAGTCCCTAGTGTACACTGTTTTCTCAGAGCACAGTGTGCCAAATATTCATCCAGAGATCATTAATAAAGAATCTACAGATGCTCAGCTCTGTACTACATACTGCAGGAAGAATGTTTAAAATACGCCCTTCCTCTAAATTGGTCACAGGAGCATAATAAATGCCCAGATACTTTCAAAACATGATTTTACTGACCCAAATATGAAAAGTGTGGGTCCCTCTTGTCCCCAAACAGTGAGAAGATATGTCCTTTCATATTATCCTGTTCCCTCCTGGCCTCTGTGTAACCAAAGGCATGAATTTCAGCTCATCTTTGGTGAAGACCTGGGTTCACTTTTGCAACCATGGATCAGTGAAACTAGCTACTTTACATGGCGATTTGCCCTATATTTATTTTAATGGAGATTTGTCCTATAAACTGAGCCCATATGCACTCCAAATCACTCATATTTCTTTCCATCCAGTATCTGGCTTCAGTCAATGATATCACAAACAGTCCTAAAACTACTTGTTTGAGTGAATCAGGGAAAGTGAAAGTCACTCAGTCGTGTCCGACTCTTTGCAACCCCAAGGACTATACAGTCCATGGAATTCTCCTGGCCAGGATACTGGAGTGGGGAGCCTTTCTTTTCTCCAGGGATCTTCCCAACCCAGGAATCAAACCCAGGTCTCCTGCATGGCAGGCAGCTTCTTCACCAGCTGAGTGACCAGGGAAGCCCAAGAATACTGGAGTGGGTAGCCTATCCCTTCTCCAGCAGATCTTCCCAACCCAGGAATTGAACTGGGGTCTTCTGCATTGCAGGCAGATTCTTTACCAACTGAGCTATCAGGGAAGCCCTACTTGTTTGAGTGACTCAGGGAATATCCACCATTTTTCACATTCTGAGATGTGGTGAGCAAGCTCTTATTTACCCGTCTCACACCCTACTAGACATGGGTTACTCCTACCCCAGTTAAGATTTCAGTAAACACTACCAGTTCCCTTTGATTGTTTTGAAACTGAGTTAAAATCATGCCTCCTTAATAGATGAAAGGAAGGGTTTCAAAAATTAGTAAAAGCATCTAGGTTCACACATAATTTCCTGCCTGACTAACTCTATGCTGATAAGTATCCCAGCAAAAAATTAGTCACATCATTTCTATACTGCAAGAAACTCCAAACCCAAAACACACTCGAAGCCTCCAACACTATCTCACAAACATTCAGTTCAGCACTAAACCATTAAAGAAGTGATTTTTTTTGTGTGGGTAAAACGTGTGTCATTAAGAGAGGGGACCATAGGGGTGAGAAGCTACCCAGTGCTCTCATTTTCTTGAAATTTTCATATGATTATATATCAGTTATTAAGAGGTCTAAAATGATAGAGGTGTGACTCAGAGAACTCAACTTGGGGCTCTGTAACAACCTAGGGAGGTGGGAAAGGGTGGGAGGTGGGAGGGAAGTTCAAGAGGGAGGGGACATATATACACCTATGGCTAGTTCATGTTGATGTATGGCAGAAATGAAACCAATATTATAAAGCAATTATCCTTTAATTAAAAATAAATAAATTTTAAAAATAAAATGATAGGGGTAGAATAATCATAACATGAACTATGTTGATGATTTGTTACAAATATGGACAATTTTCATAAAGATGAGAGATTTTTATAATAATATTTAGAGATAATTTTTTTTTGCCTTTGGTAAATTTTATCATCAGACCCTATCACCAGCAAAATAGAATTGTATTTCAAAAGCACAGAGGACCTATTTTTCTCACAATGACAAGTTTTAAATTAGTAAATTTCTGACTCTTAATGCCAGGGAGCCTCAGTCAACCTGTCATCTTCTTGCCTTTCCTTTCCCTCTGCCTCCATCAAAACAAGTTATAAACAGCAAAATTGATCTTGGTACGGATTTTGCTCTGAGCTGCAACCAGCCAGAGAATTACTGTATTGTATGAGTCACTGCAAGACGTCCTGGGAGAAGTCCTACCAGGGAATTACTGTATTGCAGGAGTCACTGAAAGACATCCTGGGAGAAGTCCTACCAGGCGAGAATTACTGTGTGCAGTGACCTGTATGTGCAAGGCCTGACTCAGTGAAAATTACAGGCTGCTTTGATGCAGACGAGTTTATGAAAGACCCTCATTATTATTTTTCAAACAACATTGAGTTCTTAGAAACGTACCTTATTGTTTTCCTTGAACAAGTTGTTTGTACTTTTTCTTCGTCAGAAAACAAAACAGTCCTGCTTATGGAAATTGTGTTCTTTATTCATAGGAGCACAAACTTAACATCTGAAAAATCACTTCTAAAAAGACCTAGGACTGACTGATCTCAGGTGACAAAAGTTGGAATAGTCTTTTTTTTTTTTTTTATTCTTAGTTTGTTTCATTAACTTTCTTTTTTTTTAATTTTATTTTATTTTTAAACTTTACATAATTGTATTAGTTTTGCCAAATATCAAAATGAATCCGCCACAGGTATACATGTGTTCCCCACCTTGAACCCTCCTCCCTCCTCCCTCCCCATACCATCCCTCTGGGTCGTCCCAGTGCACTAGCCCCAAGCATCCAGTATCGTGCATCGAACCTGGACTGGCAACTCGTTTCATACATGATATTTTACATGTTTCAATTGGAATAGTCTTTAGAAGAAGACTTTTAGAATATGAATTTTAATATATCCCAAGGTACTATATGTGTCTCCACATCTCAGCCAAGTTGCCATCAGAGTGACCAAATTCAAAGTGAACCCAGCCAGGCCTTTCTTGGATGGTTTTGAAAAGAATCCAAAAGAAATGAAACTAAAGATTTAACAAAAGATGAAAAGAACATTATATCAATACAGCTAAATTTCAGTGATTGAAGAGTGGCTATTTGGGTAAATTGTTATAGCCTTTTTTTTTTTTTTTTTCTGTTTTCTTGAGGCTTGAGGGATTAATCCTTGGCTTGCAATTCAGTAGACTGATTTTCCTCCTTTAAAGAATGACTCCTCCTCTTCCATGCTGCCTCCGATGTATTTCCCTGCTATGAATTTGGTGGCTGTATGTGTAACTGAGAAGTGCATGGCTAACCTTGCCTCTGAACGGACAAGACTGAGCCCCTCTTCCTGCGGTCAGCCTGGGTTCATGCACTGGGGTTATTTACACGAGAACTGTTAACACAAGTTCTTGTATCTGACAAACAGTGAGGCCAGACAAACTGAAATAATGGAGTCTGGAGCAGAGAAAGGTTTATTTGTAGGGCCATACCAGGAGACAAGGTGGCTTATGTCCTAAAAGGCCTGGAGCTCCCCAAAGGGGAGTCAGTTGAGGAAGGGGGTTGTCTCAGGGTAAGTGATCAGATTGTGAACAGTTTCTCTGATTGGGAGATGACGAGGGAACAGGGTGGTGTCCCAGGGGTTAACTTTATCAGTTCTTAGGCTTCAGGAAGCCTGGGGCTCCGTGCTCATTGTCAGTAAGTAGTTAACATATTCTGTTTGGTGTGAGGTTTTCACATCCTAAACAACTCAGAAAATCTGCATCAAATACTATTTTCTAGGTCCTTAAGTCGGACACAACTGAGCAACTTCACTTTCACTTTTCACTTTCATGCATTGGAGAAGGCAATGGCAACCCACTCCAGTGTTCTTGCCTGGAGAATCCCAGGGACAGGGGAGCCTGGTGGGCTGCCGTCTTTGGAGCCACACAGACTCGGACACGACTGAAGTGACTTAGCATCAGCAGCAGCAGCAGTCCCTTAAGAGACCTGTGGCGGATTCATTTTGATATTTGGCAAATCTAATACAGTTATGTTAAGTTTAAAAATAAAATAAAATTTTAAAAAAAAAATAAAAAAAAAAAACAAAAAAACAACAACAACAAAAAAAAAAGCGGTGGTATATACATACAATGGAATAAACTCTGCCATAAAAAGGAATGAAAAAAAAAAAAAAAAAGAGAGGAGCTAAAGCAGAGAATGCAGGGGAAGGGCTTGTCCCAGGAAGGCCCTGAAGGATCCTGCTCAGTTACAATAAGAGGGATTCCCCAGAAAGGAAACCAAAGCCCAGAAGAGATAGGACCACAAGGCAGTCTAGAGAGGGTCTCTGACTCTCTTGGGCTGAATTCTTTTTTTCAGTAGAAATTGTCTAAAGAGAAGAAGCTGATGATAATTAACATTATGCAAAGCATTTTACTATTGAAGTATTTCTTTCAGTGTTTAAAGTATTGAAAGGAGAGTATCATGTTGTTAAAGAGAAAATCAAACCATGTGCTTTGATTTCAAAAATTTTAACGAAATATTTGTCATTGGATCATATTCTTTTTTTATATAAATTCATTTATTTTTTAGTTTAGGGATAATTGCTTTACAGAATTTTGTTGTTTTCTGTCAAACCTCAACATGAATCAGCCATAGGCACACCTACGTCCCCTCCTCTTGAACCTCCTGCCCATATCCCTATCCATCCCACCTCTAGATTGATACAGAGCCCCTGTTTGAGTTTCCTGAGCCATACAGCAAATTCCCATTGGCTGTCTATTTTACATATGGTAATGTAAGTTTGCACATTACTCTCTCCATACATCTCACCCTCTTCTCCCCTCTCCCTGTGTCCGTAAGTCTTTTATCTATGTCTGTTTCTCCATTGCTGCTGCTGCTGCTGCTAAGTCACTTCAATCGTGTCCAACTCTGTGCGACGCCATAGACGGCAGCCCACCAGGCTCCCCCGTCCCTGGGATTCTCCAGGCAAGAACACTGGGAGTGGGTTGCCATTTCCTTCTCCAATGCATGAAAGTGAAGTCACTCAGTCGTGTCCGACTCTTAGCGACCCCATGGACTGCAGCCTACCAGGCTCCTCCGCCCATGGGATTTTCCAGGCAAGAGTACTGGAGTGGGTTGCCATTGCCTTCTCCATTGCTGCCCTGCAAATAATTTCTTTGGTACCATCTTTCTAGATTCCGTATATATGTGTTAGTATACAAGATTTATCTTTTTTCTTTCTGACTTACTTCACGCTGTACAATAAGCTCTAAGTTCATACACCTCATTAGGACTGACTCAAATGTGTTCCCTTTTATGGCTGAGTAATATTCCATTGTGTATATGTACCATACCTTCTTTATCCATTCATCTGTCAGTGAACATCTAGGTTGCTTCCATGTTCTAGCTATTGCAAATAGTGCTTCAATGAACACTGAAGTACATGTGTCTTTTTCAGTTTTGTTTTCTTCAGGGTATATATGCCTAGGAGTGGGATTGCTGGGTCATGTGGTGGTTTTATTCCTAGTTTTTTAAGGAATCTCCATACCATTTTCCACTGTGGCTGTATCAATTTACATTCCCACCAACAGTGCAAGAGGATTCCCTTTTCTCCACACCCTCTCCAGCATTTATTGTTTGCAGACTTTTTGATGATGGCCATTCTGACCAGTGTGAGATGATATCTCATTATTTCTCTGACAATGAGCGATATTGAGCATCTTTTCATGTGTTTGTTAACCATCTGAATGTCTTCTTTGGATAAATGTCTGTTTAGGTCTTTTCCCCACTTTTTGATTGGGTTATTTCTTTTTCTGGTATTGAGTTGTATGAGTTGCTTGTATATTTTGGAAATTAATTCTCTGTCGGTTGTTTCATTTGCTATTATTGTCTCTCATTCTGAAGGTTGTCTTTTCATTTTGCTTATAGTTTCTTTTGCTGTGCAAAAGCTTTTAAGTTAAATCAGGTCCCACTTGTTTACTTTTGTTTTTATTTCCGTTACTCTAGGAGGTGGGTCATAGAGGATCTTGCTTTGATTTATGTCTTTGAGTGTTCTGCTATGTTTTCCTCTAAGAGTTTTATAGTTTCTGGTCTTACATTTAGGTCTTTAATCCATTTTGAGTTTATCTTTGTTTGTGGTATTAGGAAGTGTTCTAATTTCATTCTTTTACATGTAGCTGTCCATTTTTCCCAATCAATACCCAGAAATCACTTGCATTCCTATATACTAACCATGAAAAATCAGAAAGAGAAATTAAGGAATCAATCCCATTTACCATTGCAACAGAAAGAATAAAATATCTAGGAATAAACCTGCAAGGAGATCCAACCAGTCCATTCTGAAGGAGATCAGCCCTGGGATTTCTTTGGAAGGAATGATGCTAAAGCTGAAACTCCAGTATTTTGGCCACCTCATGCGAAGAGTTGACTCATTGGAAAAGACTCTAATGCTGGGAGGGATTGGGGGCAGGAGGAGAAGGGGACGACAGAGGATGAGATGGATGGATGGCATCACTGACTCAATGGACATGAGTCTGAGTGAACTCCGGAAGTTGGTGATGGACAGGGAGGCCTGGCGTGCTGCGATTCATGGGGTCACAAAGAGTCAGACACTACTGAGCGACTGATCTGATCTGATCTGAAACCTACCTAAGAAGACAAAAGAACTGTATACAGAAAATTATAAGACACTGATGAAAAAATCAAAGACGATATAAACAGATGGAGAGATATTCCATGTTCCTGGGTAGAAAGAATCAGTGTTGTGGATCAGATTCTGACACCAAGATGCTTACTAGGCCTGGGTTAGTGTCCTGAGTGTCCCAAGCCAGGAGTCAAAACTCCCAGTGTCAGGCTCTGCCTCCTGTTTCTTTGAGAACTTAAACTGGCCCCTGAGCAAAAACATCTTTAGATGTTAACAGAGGCCTTTTAAACTCCCTAATAGGAAGGAACTATACAATGACATTGTAATTGTGCCTGTGTTCTTCTCAGTGCCTGGCCAGTTAAAATCGTTTTGCCTTGGAAGAGAAACAGAAAAACAAGTTTGAAAGTATGCTGCTGCTGCTGCTGCTGCTGCTGCTGCTAAGTCACTTCAGTCATGTCCGACTCTTTGCGACCCCATAGACGGAAGCCCACCAGGCTCCCCCGTCCCTGGGATTCTCCAGGCAAGAACACTGGAGTGGGTTGCCATTTCCTTCTCCAATGCATGAAAGTGAAAAGTGAAAGTGAAGTCGCTCAGTCGTGTCCAACTCTTCGCGACCCCATGGACTGCAGCCTACCAGGCTCCTCTGTCCATGGGATTTTCCAAGCAAGAGTACTGGAGTGGGGTGCCATTGCCTTCTCCGTGAAAGTATTCTAGACCATTTCAATTTTTATATGTGAACTCAAGATTCCTATCCAGTCTCTAGAATGATTGTGACAAGATGCTAATGATGATTTCTCAATCTTATTATGGTGGTGTTTCTTCCCCCTATCCTGATCTTAGTAAGGGGCACGTGTGTGTGTGTGTGTGTGTGTGTGCGCGCGCGCTCAGTGGCTCAGTGGCTCTTTACAACCCCATGGACTATAGCCTGCCAGGCTCCTTTGTTCATGGAATTTTCCAGGTGTCTCTCAGGTCTTCTGCATTGGCAGATGAATTCTTTACCACTAGCACTACCTGGAATCCTTAGTAAGGGATACCAACTTCTGTCAGATTTTTTCCAAGCCAAGAACAAAAGTTACCTAGAGCCTCCCCTTGTAGACATGCCTTCTGATGATTTCTTCTGTCCCTCCTTCCCCTCCCACTATGGGTGTCGTCACCAGAGTCTGGTCACTTCTCTCTCACAGGTGACAACACTCTGGCTTTGATCCACACTAGTGCCAGAGGGGCTCTGTCTGGGACATAAATCTTCTATCAGTATCTTCCCTGAATCCAGCCATACAAGGATTGCCTGTAGTGTAGAGGAGATCATTAAAAAAGCTTCAGTCTAGCTATCAAAGCCTGTGTCTTCTGCATTGCCGGTGGATTCTTTACTGCTAAATCCAGTAAAGATTCACCAAGAAAGCCCATTAGGATGTGAACACCTTTCTAATTCTTGCATTTTTATAACTCCCTTTACCCTAGTCTTCTAGGTGCCTGAATTACTAGAACTGTTTATACTGCTCTGTTCTACAATTATATCCTACTTATAATTCAAACCCAAGTCAGTAACTTTTTCCTTTCAAAACTTTCCTTGGCCCCAAGGGGAGTGAGATGACCCTTCTTTGGACTCTTCAGTAGCCAGCAGCCTCCTCTGGCCAAAAACCTGTCACAATGACCCTAACTCTTAGTCTGAGTCATTTGCACATCCATTATAACACTAGGCATCTTTAGGGTATCCTCCAACAAGTAGTTGTCAGTTCTTCATAATTTATGAATTACTCCATGCATAAACCTGCCATCCTGTTATTTCCAGATATTTTTTTATTTCTTTCCTATTAGCTTTTATTATTTCCTTGCCCATTGCTGATTTTTCTTACTGGCTTCTCTGAACATTATTTTAGAGCCAGATTAGATAAGATTCTTTATTAATCTGCAGCAACTACTGGCATTTTTTTGACTAATGATAATAGTGGTACATACTTTGAAAGTTAGTTCTTAAAGGGTAACTTTGAAAATGGTCTGGTGACTGGTATATTTAGCAGCGGAATCATAATTTGAAATTGAATGAATGAATTTGGCTTGATGAACTTTGGGCATTAAACAAATGACTTACAGTATTATCTGATTCCAAACGTTATCTTTGGCACCGGAGCTCTATTATTAAAGAAATGGTTTACATCACCCTGTCTGCCTTAAAATCTGAGTGTTCTTTCTGGAAGATGAGTAAACAACTTCAGAACACTTCCAGTAGTACACTTCATCCTTTTTTCTGTTATCCTAGAGTGCCACCATAGATGATTTAGAAATTTCCAAAAAATGAACTTGTTTTCTTCATTGTTGTCATAAACTAGAAAGTTGTATGAATTGGTAGGATAAGTGGGGAGTTTTCTCGGAAATTCTGCAGTCAACATTTCCATGTACCATTTGCCAACAGACCAATAGGAAAAAAGTGTCACTGTTATCATTAAAAGGTACATGGAGTTGGTTGGTTGCTCTGTGGTTTTAGGACTTGAAGCTGTAAATGCACTGCTAAACTGGATCTTTCCTGCTCACCCAAAGAAAGATGCTAGATTATCAGAAGAGAGTCCAGATGTCAATTTAGTAGTTACATCACCTTATTGTGGAGAGTAGGTGGATAAACACATTTTAAAACAGGTTTTCCAATATTATCTAGTTAAATCCTTGTGTGCATGCATGCTAAGTTGCTTCAGTCATGTCCAACTCTTTGTGACCCTATGGACTGTAGCCCACCAGGCTCATCTGTTCATGGGATTTTCCAGGCAAGAATACTGGAGTCGGTTGCCGTGCTCTCCTCCAGGGGATCTTCCCAACCCAGGGATCAAACCTGTGTCTCCTGCAGCTCCTGCACTGCAGGAAGATTCTTTATGGCTGAGTCACTGGGGACATCCAGTTAAATTCTTAGGTGCCCTTTAAGCCTAAGAATGGCCATTTGAGGTCTATATATGCTTTAATGTATAACCCAGATTAATTGCATTGTTAATGAATACAGAAACTAGCTAGTTTTGTTCTAGTTGTGTTTACTGAAAGTTCATTGAGATATCAAATGATTCCAGTTCTAGGTTCATTGTATTGTCTATTCAGGGAGCTCTCTTTCATTCGTTGCAAGATATGGTAAAAGCCAATAAAGCTCTGAATCTATCATTCCCAAACAAAACTAAATGCAACCCTTTACAAAAAAACACTTCCATTTTCTTATTATATTATGTCCTATGGTCATTTCTCCTGGTTACTGCATTTATTTTTATGACTCTTCAGTTAATCGCACATCTTTCTCTGCTGACTTTGCTTGTATTCTGTATTGTTCAATAGAGGCAGTCCTTGGGTACTGCTTTTAGTCCCTTAGTAACTCAAGTTTCTTTTAATCCACACTGCAATGGAGCTCTTATTTCCTTTGCTGTAAAATATAAGGCCATCTGTTGAGTCTGGGCTGTTATTATTTTTATCATCACTGTGACTAGACTGGACTCCATTCATGCTGTCTTGATGAATCTAGCCTGTCAGCCCTCAGAACAAAAGACTTTCTGTTTTAGCTCTCCCATCTTATTTCACAGCAATTGATCATTTTCTCTCTCAAATTCTTACAGTTTGTGAGTTCTTCATGTGAAGACTCCCCCTTGCCTGCCCCTCCATCCTGCCCATATGTAGACCAAAGCAAGTCAAGTGTTCTGCTCCAAACTATTTTCCATAGGTGTTCACCTTAGCACAGCCATATCATAGCCATCACTCAAATCCATGTTACCAATGTCTCTTACCTAAACACCGTAATATCTTCTGTGCTGGTGTTACCACTCTACAGACATACTCTTCACGCAGTTGCTAGAATGTCTTCTTGTTTTATTAATACTTTTCATTGAAGTCTTTTTTTGTCTGTGCTTCTTGACATTTCCAGGTTGGCTTCCCCAGTGCCCAGTCTGGGATGTATGAGACAAAAAGAAAACCCAGGGAGCTCCCTGCTGTGTCATTCCTCGGGCCCCAAGGTCCCAAGCCTGTCTTTTCCCCTGCTTTCAGTTTTCTTAAGTTCGTTTTATACATAATGTCTGGGGTTTTAAGCTGTACTTAGCAGGAGGAATAGGGAAAAGTACATCTTCTTCACCTGGTCCAGACATAAGAGTCCATAACATCATTTAAAAACATAAATCAGCTGGTGTCACTGTCCCAAGTTTAAACCTTTCGAATAGCCCAAACAGACGTGAGTAACCTACAAGATCCAAGATAACATGATCTTGGCCTGTCTCTTCAGCAGTGACCTTGTAGCAGTTGGTTTTCTTTGTATTCAGTTGGCTTTTTATTTTCTTGCAGAGACGTCTTTCTTGCTCATAACCTTATGACATGTCCTTCATCTCAACCATTTGTCATCAATACTACTCTCCTTGGCTCCATTTCAGCCTTCAGTTTAAACTCCTCTATCTAATATTATTCTCTTCAGTTCAGTCACTCAGTCATGTCTGACTCTTTGTGACCCCATGGACTATAGCATGCCAGGCTTACTTCCCTTATAGTTACATTTTCTTCAGGACTTAATATAATCACATTTTTTTTTTTCAATCATTGCTTTCATTGTAGTCTGAATAGGATGACAGCATGGCCTTTGATCTTTCCAAGAAAGAAAGTGAAAGTGTTAGTTGCTCAGTCGTGTCCAACTCTTTGTGACCCCATGACTGTAGCCCACCAGGTTCTTCTGTCCATGGGATTTCCCAGGCAAGAATACTGGAATGGGTTTCCATTGCCTTCTCCAGGGGATCTTCCTGACCCAGGGATCGAACCTAGGTCTCCTGGTTCCAAGCACCAAGAAAGTCCTTAAGTTAGAGATCAATATGTCATCATGAGTTTGCGTCGAGGTTTCAGTTTGCTTTATTTTTGATTCACTGATTCATTTAATATTTGTTTTCACTTAGTCCTCAAGTTGTGTCCAATGGTTTTGCAACCCCATGGACTGTAGTCCACCAGGTTCTGTCCATGGGATTTCCCAGGCAAGAATACTGGAGTGGGTTGCCATTTCCTTTTCCAGGGGATCTTCCCGCCCCAGAGATTGAATCTGAGTGTACGTATTAGGTTTCACACACTATTCTAGGTGTTGAGGAGACAGCTATAAGCAAAACTAAAGCCATAGCTCTTGTGGAGTGCACATTCTAATGGAAGAAGATGAACAATAATATGAAATAAATACATACTGTGTCATGTGATGAGTACAGAAAGGAAAAACAGGATGAGGGAAGAGAAAGTGGTTGGAACATGCAGGGTCCAGGGGAGAAAAGTAATTTACATTTACATTTACATTTACATTTACATTTCCTGATGAGCGACCTCATCAGGAAAAGTCTCTTTGTAATAAGGTGACATTTGAGCAGAGACCTAAATGAAATGGAGGGTCAAGTCATGCAGACATCTAGGGGAGCAGAGGGAATAATAAGGACAAGTGTTCTGAAACTGAAATGTATGTGCCACTATTGACAGGCAGTGGGACCCTGGTGTGGCTGGAGCTTAGGTGGGGAGGGGCAGTGCTCGGAGACTAGGTCAGAGGGAGAGCCCTCAGAGTAAGGTAATTGATGGAGGTCATTGACAGACTGACAAGCTGCCTGTGTTTTTACACATGGCCACCCCCACTCCCCCCCTTAATACTGGGGCTTCCCAGGTGGCTCCATGGTAAAGAATCCACCTGCCAATGCAGAAGACTCAAGAGACCTGGGTTCAGTCCCTAGGTCCTGAAGATCCCCTGGAGAAGGAAATGGCAACCCACTCCAGTATTCTTGCCTGGAGAATCCCATGGACAGAGGAGCCTGGCAGACTATAGTCCATGGGGTTGCAAAGAATCAGACAAGACTGGAGTGACTGAGCATGCGTGCACGCACCCTTAATGCTGGCTAAGGTGCTACCCACAGCAATATGGCAACAGTGTTGTTGGAAGCAATAGAAGGAAGCTATATGCTGAGATTTAATTCAAAGCATCAGATGATAGCTTTATGTGCTAGTAAGAATGCTGTTGATGCATACACATACCTATCAAGTCTCATTTCCCTAGTTGACTCCACAAAAGCGGGGAGAATGAAGAGAAAGTAAAGATAATTAGGATGAATGTTTAAAAAGTAATTAGAAAGAGTTTTGAAAGGAAATGAAGTAATTGTTTCAAAGTTATTTAAAATTCCAGACTCACAGTTGTTTAATTGCTTTCCTATATTTCAGTGTAACCAGCCTAAGCAACCGAATTGAATCCTGTGGATAAGTGAAAAACACAAAAGGAAATCAAAGTATTTTGGAAACACTGAATGAAAATTAAATGGGTACAATCTTTTAGTTTTTAATTGAAATGTGAAAATGGCACTTAGTGCATATATCTGCAGTGTCATATTTCATCCTGTAGGTAATGGGCTAGGAACACAGTGTGATACCTGATACTACAAAAAGTGTACACTGGTGTTCTGGACAGGCAATGCAAAAGGAAAGAAATGACCAGTTACCTCTCTGATGTACCCATCAATTTCATCCATCCTTCCAGACTCACATAGTGGAGACCTTTAAGCTGATGTTAACTATCTCTGATTGAAATAAAAAATAAAGTTTTCATCCACACTTTTCCTGACTGAGCTCCCTCCTGAATTCAGAAGTAAGGAGAGCCATTTTTTCAAAGTCTTAAGTAAACATTTTCAGAGCTGTACTCTTTCCTTTTTCTCCTTTACTATTCATTTCTTTCCTAATAGCCTGGGATTAATGTTCTGTCTTCTTTGTTATTACATGCACCAAATCACAAAGTATGTACGGAAAAATGCAAATTACACAGTACTTGAAAATATTATGTCCCATTTGGCAATTATTATAATCATGTACTAGACCATGCTCACCATAATAAACCACTAAAGGTTCTTTCATTTCACTCTGCTCTTTTTCACTCATAACCCTTCACAGAGATGGCTCCCTTTCTTAAGAACATCTTCCTTTCCCACCCAGATGTCACTTTGTGTGACTAACTCCCATTTATCTTTCTGACCTGAGGTTTTAAGTGACTTTTTCCTGTAAACCTTCCCAAATCATCCCTTCTTGGTAGATAATTCTTTGCACTTTAGCTCTCTGGATACCTATATTATAGAATCTAACACACTGTGACAATTTTTGTTTTAGATACCTCTTCTTTAGGAGACAACAGAGCCCTCAAGAGCAAGATTATATCTTATTTTTTCTTACATCCACAATATATAACACAGCACCAGGAATATGGCTGCTGCTGCTGCTGCTAAGTCGCTTCAGTCGTGTTCGACTCTATGCGACCCCATTGACAGCAGCCTCCCAGGCTCCCCCGTCCCTGGGATTCTCCAGGCAAGAACACTGGAGTGGTTGCCATTTCCTTCTCCAGTGCATGAAAGTGAAAAGTGAAAGTGAAGTCGCTCAGTCGTGTCCGACTCTTTGCGACCCCATGGACTGCAGCCTACAGGGCTCCTCCATCCATGGCATTTTCCAGGCAAGAGTACTGGAGTAGGGTGCCATCGCCTTCTCTGAGGAATATGGCTAGGCACTCTAAATACTTGTTGAATGACTGAACAAACACAATCCCAAAACAAACATATTATTTAAGTGTGATCATGAAAAACACAGTAAATTCTAAGGTCATTCCTCAGAGTTATAAGGGATTCTATTGCTTAGGATCCCTTTTAAAGGCATGGCACTGTACTGTTGTCATAATGGAAATTAGCTCACTATGTATTTTACTCAATTAGTTTGATGTTCATGGAGATGACTCTTGATTCCATTGAGTATCCTGAATATTCAGTACATCTTATTTTTCCATCATAGTCATTGAAAATCTACAACCATTTAAAATTTGAATAATATTTCTTGAGGCTATATTTTTTTTCACTAAACAGTGTCAGTGAACTAAAACAATCTAAAAACATTTGATGTCCTACATTAAGTTCTATATTTTCATTTATCTTTTTGAATTCAACATTAATTACAGTCTGTACAATACATTTGATGATGTTGTGTCACTTGGTAAAGAAGAGAGGATATTTACCAGAAAGAAGAAAACAAATTTTTTTTCTTTTCTTCAAGATGTAACAGTAGTTTTGTAAACACATACTACAGCAGACATGACTCTGACAATAATAGATTTTAGCATCACTTTCAAAGATGAAATAGGTTTTCCTGAAAATGCTCTTTTTCTGACATCCATATAAAGAAATTGAGATGAAATTTGAAATAATATCACTGGAATCCTTAAGAACTTTACCAAAGCACTCCATAGTAAAACAACTGCCCCCTAGGGATATATTTGCGTGTATTTTAAAACACATACTGTAGTAAAAGATTATACTCTTCAGAATTTCGAAGTACTGCCAAATGAACTTGTTTTCTCTTCTAAATTATATACTTGATATTCGGTGGCTTCCCAACATTATAGTTGAGTCAACCAGAGTAATAATGGCTTTCTTACAGTGCTATTAAAATCTCAAATGCTTTGATTTCTTAAAAATTCAGTGATTCAACAGTATAGGAAATAATCCATTCTTAACCCACTCCAGTCCTCTTGCCTGGAAAATCCCATGGACAGAGGAGCCTGGTGGGCTGCAGTCCATGGGGTCGCTAAGAGTCAGACATGACTGGGCGACTTCACTTTCACCTTTCACTTCCTTGCATTGGAGAAGGCAATGGCAACCCACTCCAGTGTTCTTGCCTGGAGAATCCCAGGGACGGGGGAGCCTGGTGGGCTGCTGTCTCTGGGGTCACACAGAGTCAGACACAACAAGCGACTTAGCAGCAGCAGCAGCAATGGACTTCATAATTGATAGAAAAAATACTAAAATTTGCTGTACATGCTAATTATATTAGAAGGAATGTTACAAGTGAGTGCTTATAGTATAATACGGAGTTATAATCTTTCCTACATTTGCAGATTTTTGTGTACTGCTGCTGCTGCTAAGTCACTTCATTTGTGTCCGACTCTGTGCAACCCCATGGACAGCAGCCCACCAGGCTCCTCTGTCCACAGAATTCTCCAGGCAAGAACACTGGAGTGGGTTGCCATTTCCTTCTCCATTTGTGTACAGTGGTTTGGATTTCAGAACAAGTTTCACATTTTCAACTACTTTTACCTACCCATATTTGTGCAGAGGGCTTCTCTGATAGCTCAGTGGTAAAGAAGCCACTTGTCAATGCAGGAGACACAGGAGATGCAAGTTCTACCCCTGGGTTGGGAAGATCCCCTGGAGAAGGAAATGGCAACCCAATCCAGTATTCTTGCCTGGGAAATCCCAGGGACAGAGGAGCCTGGCAGGCTACAGTCCCAAAGAGTGAGACATGACTTAGTGACTAAACAACAGCAACAACTTGGGCAGAGGAAAATTGAGAATGCTATATCCCAAGAACTATTCAATTATAGCAGATTAGATTAAAAATTAAATTATTGCATGTACTTTGTGTTTCAAATCATTGTAATTTGTATTGTAATAAGGTCCATCTAGTCAAGGCTATGGTATTTCCAGTAGTCACGTATGGATGTGAGAGTTGGACTATAAAGAAAGCTGAGCACCGAAGAATTGATGCTTTTGAACTGTGGTGTTGGAGAAGACTCTTGAGAGTCCCTTGGACTGCAAGGAGACCCAACCAGTCCATTCTGAAGGAGATCAGTCCTAGATGTTCATTGGAAGGACTGACACTGAAGCTGAAACTGCAGTACTTTGGCCACCTCATGTGAAGAGTTGACTCACTGGAAAAGACTCTGATGCTGGGAGGGATTGGGGGCAGGAGGAGAAGGGGACGACAGAGGATGAGATGGCTGGATGGCATCACCGGCTCGATGGACATGAGTTTGAGTGAACTCCGGGAGTTGGTGATGGACAGGGAGGCCTGGCGTACTGCAATTCATGGGGTCGCAAAGAGTCGGACACGACTGAACTGAACTGAACTGATATTAAAACCACCTTTTTTCCACACACTAGAACTTACGGTAAAACTTATGGTAAAGACATATGGCTTTATTTATGGTGTTTTCTGTAAAACTGGTTTGGAGCTGTTGTTTCACTGCTAGAGGACATTCATTTATTCAATAGCTCTTAAGATAAAACTATCACAAATCAGTTTTGCTAAAAGCTTCTTTTAAAGGAAGAAACACACACAACCTAAATACCTCTAACTAAATAAAAATGTAATACACCACATTAACAAATTGAAAAATAAAAACCATATGATTATCTCAATAGATGCAGAGAAAGCCTTTGACAAAATTCAACATCCATTTATGATCAAAACTCTCCAGAGAACAGGAATAGAAGGAACATACCTCAACATAATAAAAGCTATATATGACAAACCCACAGCAAATATTATCCTCAATGGTGAAAAATTGAAAGCATTTCCTCTAAAGTCAGGAACAAGACAAGGGTGCCCACTTTCACCATTACTATTCAACATAGTTTTGGAAGTTTTGGCCACAGCAATCAGAGCAGAAAAAGAAATAAAAGGAATCCAAATTGGAAAAGAAGAAGTAAAGCTCTCACTGTTTGCAGATGACATGATCCTCTACATAGAAAACCCTAAAGACTCCACCAGAAAATTACTATGACTAATCAATGACTATAGTAAAGTTGCAGGATATAAAATCAACACACAGAAATCACTTGCATTCCTATACACTAATAATGAGAAAACAGAAGGAGAAATTAAGGAAACAATTCCATTCACCATTGCAACGAAAAGAATAAAATACTTAGGAATATATCTACCTAAGGAAACTAAAGACCTATATATAGAAAACTGTAAAACACTGGTGAAAGAAATCAAAGAGGACACAAATAGATGGAGAAATATACCATGTTCATGGATTGGAAGAATCAATATAGTGAAAATGAATATACTACCCAAAGCAATTTATAGATTCAATGCAATCCCTATCAAGCTACCAATGGTATTCTTCACAGAGCTAGAACAAATAATTTCACAATTTGTATGGAAATACAAAAAACCTCGAATAGCCAAAGCAATCTTGAGAAAGAAAAATGGAACTGGAGGAATCAACCTACCTGACTTCAGGCTCTACTACAAAGCCACAGTCATCAAGACAGTATGGTACTGGCACAAAGACAGAAATATAGATCAATGGAACAAAATAGAAAGCCCAGAGATAAATCCACGCACATATGGACACCTCATCTTTGACAAAGGAGGCAAGAATATACAATGGATTAAAGACAATCTCTTTAACAAGTGGTGCTGGGAAAACTGGTCAACCACTTGTAAAAGAATGAAACTAGAACACTTTCTAACAGCATACACAAAAATAAACTCAAAATGGATTACAGATCTAAACATAAGGCCAGAAACTATAAAACTCCTAGAGGAGAACATAGGCAAAACACTCTCTGATATACATCACAGCAGGATCCTCTATGACCCACCTCCCAGAATATTGGAAGTAAAAGCAAAAATAAACAAATGGGACCTAATTAAACTTAAAAGCTTCTGCACAACAAAGGAAACTATAAGCAAGGTGAAAAGACAGCCTTCAGAATGGGAGAAGATAATAGCAAATGAAGCAACTGACAAACAACTAATCTCAAATATACAAGCAACTCCTACAGCTCAACTCCAGAAAAATAAATGACCCAATCAAAAAATGGGCCAAAGAACTAAATAGACATTTCTCCAAAGAAGACATACAGATGGCTAACAAACACATGAAAAGATGCTCAACATCACTCATCAGAGAAATGCAAATCAAAACCACAATGAGGTACTATTTCACACCAGTCAGAATGGCTGCTATCCAAAAGTCTACAAGCAATAAATGCTGGAGAGGGTGTGGAGAAAAGGGAACCCTCTTACACTGTTGGTGGGAAGGCAAACTAGTACAGCCACTATGGAGAACAGTGTGGAGATTCCTTAAAAAACTGGAAATAGAACCGCCTTATGATCCAGCAATCCCACTGCTGGGCATACACACCGAGGAAACCAGAATTGAAAGAGACACGTATACCCCAATGTTCATCGCAGCACTGTTTATAATAGCCAGGACATGGAAGCAACCTAGATGTCCATCAGCAGATGAATGGATAAGAAAGCTGTGGCATATATACACAATGGAGTATTCAGATCAGATCAGATCAGTCACTCAGTTGTGTCCGACTCTTTGCGACCCCATGAATCGTAGCACGCCAGGCCTCCCTGTCCATCACCAACTCCCAGAGTTCACCCAGACTTACGTCCATCGAGTCAGTGATACCATCCAGCCATCTCATCCTCTGTCATCCCCTTCTCCTCCTGCCCCCAACCCCTCCCAGCATCAGAGTCTTTTCCAATGAGTCAACTCTTCGCATGAGGTGGCCAAAGTACTGGAGTTTCAGCTTTAGCATCATTCCTTCCAAAAAAATCCCAGGGCTGATCTCCTTCAGAATGGACTGGTTGGATCTCCTTGCAGTCCAAGGGACTCTCAAGAGTCTTCTCCAATACCACAGTTCAAAAGCATCAATGGAGTATTACTTAGCCATTAAAAAGAGTACATTTGAATCAGTTCTAATGAGGTGGATGAAAACGGAGCCTATTATACAGAGAGAAGTAAGCCAGAAAGAAAAACACCAATACAGTATACTAACACATATATATGGAATTTAGAAAGATGGTAACAATAACCCTGTATGTGAGACAGCAAAGGAGACACAGATGTATAGAACAGTCTTTTGGACTCTGTGGGAGAGAGCAAGGGTGGGATGATTTGGGAGAATGGCATTGAAACATGTATAATATCATATATGAAATGAGTCGCCAGTCCAGGTTCGATGTACGATACCCGATGCTTGGGGCTGGCGCACTGGGACGACCCGGGGGGGATGGTATGGGGAGGGAGGAGGGAGGAGTGTTCAGGATGGGGAACACATGTTACCCGTGGCGGATTCATTTTGATGTATGGCAAAACCAATACAATATTGTAAAGTTAAAAAATAAAACTTAAAAAAGAAAAGAGTAAACTATGTGTTCTCCATATTTATTACTGTCTGCTGAATTTGCCTTAATTTCACCAAAATTTGCCGAAATTTCACCAAAATACTAAGCTGTATTTAGAAAATAAAAAAAAGACTTCCCCTATTTTTCAAATAATAATTATAGATCTTTAGGAACCCTAAACCAGCCAGAGCATCTCATTCTGCTCTTGGCCTGTCTCACACTCCTGTTTAGTCGACTCAGTTGTGTCAGACTCTTTACAACTCTGTGGACTGTGGACCGCCAGTCTCCTCTGTCCATGGGGTTCTCCAGGTAAGAATACTGTAATGCGTTGCCATGACCTCCTACAGGGGATCTTCCTGACCCAGGGATTGAATCCTCGTCTGCTGTGTCTCTTGCATCGCAGGCAGATTCTGTACTGCTGAGCCACCAGGGATGCCCTCTATCAGTCAGAAATTAATAATAGACATATTATGCCACCATAAGTGGTATCTTCCTCCTGTTCTTCCTTCACTATTGCATTCTACTACTCTTCACCTTTAAGGATCAGTGTAGAAGGAGTGAGCTGGATAATGAGGAAAAGGATTTCCTTCCTGAGAGTAACAGAGACTCTTATCTGATGATGGTTTAGAACAGTGAATCTCCAACTGTAGTCCCCAAGCACCAGCATCAAGATCACCAGGGCCTTTTAGATTACAAATGTCTAACTCTGAGAGTGGGGCTCAGAAAATTGGTGTTTTAACAAGTCTCCAGATGCTGATAAAGCACATTGAAGTTCAAGGAGCAATGATTTAGGGAATAATTACTATAACGATGAGTCACGAGAGAGTGCACAGCAAATTCTAGCCTATCCCCAAATTTATCGGTTAAATGCAAAAAACTGGCTGTCACAACATACTGTACCTTTGGAAATATTATAAATTAAGAATATTTACCCCAAACTATTTGACCACCTGATGCGAAGCACTGACTCATTGGAAAAGACCCTAATGCTGGGAACGACTGAAGGCAGGAGAAGAAGGGGCTGACAGAATGAGATGGTTGGATGGCATCTCTGACTCAATGGACATGAGTTTGAGCAAGCTCTGGAAGTTGGTGATGGACAGGGAAGCCTGGCGGGCTGCAGTCCATGGAGTCACAAGAGTAGGACATGACTGAGGGACTGAACTGAACTGACCCCAAACAATAATGATTATGACTGTGACCAATCAATCCTAAAGGAAATCCACCCTGAATATTCATTGGAAGGATTGATGCTGAAGCTGAAGCTTATATAGCTCGGACACGACTAAGTGACTGAACAACAGTATAGTTATAACTATGGGGCATTTATCTCAGGAGGTATAATACGAAATTTGAGAATGCCAAAGACCAAGGAATTATACTGGATTGAATAGTATCCCCCGCAGTCATGTCTACCTGGAACCTCAGGATGTGACCTTATTTGGAAACAAGGTCTTTGCCTATGTAATAGTTAAGATGAGGTCCAACTGGATTAAGGTGGGCGTGGCATTCTAGGGAAGTCAGGAGACAGGCACCCAGGGAAGGAGGCGGCAGACATTGTCATCACACTGCCACAAGGCAAGGAACATCGAGGCTTGCAAACACGTTTGTTAGGTAAGAGTGAGGGATAGTTTCTTCCTAGAGCCTCCACAAGGAGCCAACCTTGCTCACACCTTGATTTTGGATATTACACCTCCTGAACTATGATGGGATGAATGTTTGCTGTTTTTCAGCAAACTAATTTCTAGCCAAAATCATCATGACAGCCCTGGGAAACTAACACAGAGAACTGTGTAAGGTTTACATCTTATGCGATGCTCTTTGACTTACTCTTGGTCCATAAAGACCTCATGAGAATATGTTCTGTTAGAAGGCTGCCCTGCCACCATGGCACCGCTTCTTGGTTCCAGCCCCCTCCTCTGCACACCTCCCCACTCTTTAAAAGGATCTTTGAAATATCTAGCTTTAGCTGTGAAAGTCATATTCTTACTTATTGTTGGAAAGAAAAAAAAACTCTCCTAGAAAATATTAAATGTAAAACCCTTTTCATTGTGAAGAAATAAAGCATTTATGTATTTTTAGTTAGAACTTATGGCTATTATCTTCCATCCATCTGTCTTTCGGTAATGTTTTAGATTGATGTGGATTATGTTTTTAAGCTGCTTAATGCTCAGTTGTTCACATATATAGGAAGCCGTTTAATTGGGCCATTTTATATGCAAATAACTCTAATACTATTAAGTGTATCTGTAGCTCCTTCTGTTGCAGTTTCAGTTGTGTCATAAATGCATTGACCCTCCACAAACAGGGTTAATTAGCATGTGAGTGTGTGTATGTGTGTGTGTGTGTGTATGTGTGTGTGTGTGGTGGCTGCCAGCTGTAGATCTAAGACAAAGAATAGAGATTTACCAGGCAAAGCTCTTTGCGTCTTAAAAACAAAACACATGTAGCTATAGATGATATGTTTAGGGAGCTGGCTTAAGGATATGGGTTTGTATTCACTGCATCTTCTATGAATAGCCCTGTGCTCTCCTTTGCTATGTTTTGTTTCTCTCAAATGATGTGGTAAAAAGCTCTATATTTTAATATGCAAATATGTATTTTAAAAAGTCATACCAATTGAAAGAAACAAGACAACTTTGATAGGACAATTTAAATGACTTCAAAGATCTTTTTTTTAAATTTGTTAAATTTATGTTTTTAACAGTTGCTTCTTTTTTGTTGTCGCTCAGTAATGCAACATTCCAGTTAAACTTAATATGGGAAAAAAGCACAGCATATTTAATGGTGTGATTTGATTTTTCCTGGGCTTTCTTCCATTTTTCATTTCTACAGCTCTCCTTTCTAAACCAGCAAGTATTTCGTTTCCCCTAAAGCTTTGAACATTCTTAGGCAGTTTGTCAACATTGTTTTCTATTATTTCTTGTTTATTTTTTTCCTCAATTACTTTTGAACCAGCACAGAGATCTCAACGGTATTTTTGAGACAATTCGATCAACAGAAGATTGATTCTGCACTTTAATCCAACAGCAATAGGGCAGTTTGAATTCCATGCTAAAGATGCTGGAGTTTGCTTTTAAAAATCAGTATAGATGGTAAATATTTTGTGTAAGGGTATGGCGTAAGACAGAGAAGGCAGTGGTAACCCACTCCAGTACTCTTGCCTGGAAAATCCCATGGATGGAGGAGCCTGGAAGGCTGCAGTCCATGGGGTCGCAAAGAGTCAGGCACGACCAAGTGACTTCACTTTCACTTTTCACCTTCACGCACTGGAGAAGGAAATGGCAACCCACTCCAGTGTTCTTGCCTGGAGAATCCCAGAGACGGGGAGCCTGGTGGGCTGCCGTCTATGGGGTCACACAGATTCGGACACAACTGAAGCGACTTAGCAGCAGCAGCAGCACGGCATAAGAAGTGTTATGCTAGATCTGAAGATGTGAAGCAAGACTACCTGAGGAAGATTTGTTTTTATTATATGTATATTTATGATATTTCTATACTAACCATTGAAACAAACAAGCAAAACCCCTCTTGTTTCATTCTTTCAAGTATGCCTATTATGTGCCTAGTATTAGAGATAGAGAAGAAATTCAGAGTCCTGCCTTGGAGGAAGAGTAGTCTATCAGGGAAAAGGGACAAGAAACAACTATGAACCAGGTTAAATACAGAATTGGGGCACTTTGGGAGAAATTCAGAACGCGTACCCTGCTAGTTTCCCAGGGCTGCTATAACAAATCACACAAGCCTAGTTAGTAGCTTAAAACAGCAGAAATGTATTCTTTCATGGTTCTGGAGGCTGGAAATCCAAAATCAAGGCCCCAGCAGGGCCATACTTCCTAAAAAGGATCAGAACTCTTGCCTGGAAAATCCCATGGACAGAGGAGCCTGATGGGCTGCAGTCCATGGTGTTGCGAAGAGTTGGACACGACTGAGCGACTCGCTTTCACTTTTCACTTTCATGCATTGGAGGAGGAAATGGCAACCCACTCCAGTGTTCTTGCCTGGAGAATCCCAGGGACGGGGGAGCCTGGTGGGCTGCCGTCTATGGGGTCGCGCAGAGTCGGACACGACTGAAGCGACAGCAGCAGCAGCAGCAGCAGGGATCTTTCTTGCCTCTTCCAGCTTCAGTGGCTCCTTTACCTGTGGCCACATAGTTCCAGTTGGACTTGATCATTCTAGAACCTTCTCTCTGTGACTGTCTTGTCCTTATGTTACTGCCAAAATATTGCCTTTCTCTGCCCATTGAAGCTGGATAAAAAAATAACAGAGACAGAGTTTGGAGAAAATAGAAAGGATGGCTTTAATCTTCAGCCAGCCAAGGGGAGAACACAGTGCCTTAAGAATTGTGCTCCCTTCCCCTAGGGGAACTGAGAGACTTTATATAGCCTGGGACTTAGAATAAATGATAAGAGTCAAAATAATAAAGATCCTTTAGTAATAAAGCCTTTAATAATAAAGGCCTCCCTGGTGGCTCAGTGGTAAAAGTCCACCTGCCAATGCAGGAGATGTGGGCTCCATCCCTGGGTTGGGAAGATCCCTAGAAAAGGAAATGGCAACCCACTCCAGTATTCTTGCCTGGAAAATCCCATGGACAGAGGAGCCTGGCAGGCTATAGTCCATGGGGTCGTGAAGAGTCAGACAGGACTGAGTGACCAACACTTTCACTTCCTTATCCAGGATGATCTCCATTTCAATGTCATTAACTACAAAGACTCTTTTTCAAAATAATATTATATTCATGCGTTCTGGATGTCCATATCTTTTGGGGGTCACTTTTTGACCCACTGCAGCTAAACAGAAGGGGTTACACCTTCACTGAAGGGTTGCTTTGAGGAAAGAAGGGAGACACGTGTGAGTTCTCTTTTAGGCATGGACAGTGTGAAGTGCCCAAGTCTTTTCCACTCATAGGACAATTCCTGGCACATAGAAAACACTCCATGAACATGGTATAATAATCCCACATGAAGTATACCCATAAAAATGTTCATCAGGCAGGTGGACATACAAGTCAGGAGAAAGATCTGGGTTGGACAGAAGAATGGATTGGATTACCAAGGGATGTTGTGTGAGAACAGAAAAGAATAAAACGAGGACCAAGAGACAGTCCATCTTTGAGGAAGGAATTGCTGTAAAAACAAGAGGGAAAGCAAGAGGGAGGGTGGCATAAGAAAGGAAAAAAATCTTTAAGAAAAAAAGAGAGGGTGTCAGGTGGTTGTTTTGTTCTTGAGCCACTCAATTGTGTCCGACTCTTTGCAACCCCATGGACTGCAGCATGCCAGGCTCCCCTGGTCTTCACTGTATCCTCGAGTTTGCTCATACTTTTGTCCATTGGGACTCCCTGATAGCTCAGTTGGTAAAGAATCCACCTGCAATGCAGGAGACCCCGGTTCAATTCCTGGGTCAGGAAGATCCTCTGGAGAAGGGATAAGCTACCCACTCTAGTATTCTTGGGTTTCCCTTATTGCTCAGCTGGTAAAGAATCTGCCTGCAATGTGGGAGACCTGGGTTTGATCCCTGGGCTGGAAAGATCCCCTGGAGAAGGGAAAGGCTACCCACTCCAGTATTCTGGCCTGGAGAATTCCACAGACTGTATAGTACATGGGGTCGCAAAGAGGTGGACACGGCTAAGTGACTCTCGCTTTCACTTTCATTTTCATGTCCATTGAGTCAGTGATGCCATCCAACCATCTCCTCCTCTGTCGTCCCCTTCTCCTCCTGCCCTCAATCTTTCCCAGTATCAGGGTCTTTTCTAATGAGTTGGCTCTTTGCATCAGATAGTTCGGTGGAGCTGATTAAGTAGTATAAAGCATAGGTTTGGGGATTTTGTTTCTGTAAGCAATTTCAGCAATGACGTTTCAGTGGATTAAAAAGGTAGAAAGTTTGACAAACATTAAAAAGTTGTTTTTTTTCCAAACAAAACTAAAGCAATATATAGACTTCCCTCCATAACCCTCAGTGCACATGTTTCAAAGAAACGGTGAAGATGCACGTCCGTGACCTCTTTCCTTTGATCCCAGAGAGAGACTGGGCAAGTGGTTGTGTTTTGTTAGAGCTGCTTGCTGTCATCCACTCGTAACTTCTGTGCTGTCATGGGGCATCTAATCACATTCGCGGTGGGAGAATGCAGTTCCCAAACTGCGATTCTGACTCTGATCCTCCATGTAAAAGAATGTTCCTCAGGCATCCCACTGAATCTACTATAAAACATCAGTCAGGCATAAGTAACATGGATTCAGAGACCTTCCTGTCGAATAGTGTGAAATATATTAAGAAGAAAAGGATGCTTCAACTTCATACACTAGAGATTCATTACCATGTTATCCTTTGATGCCATCTTCAGTTTCTTTCATTTAGAATGACAGTTACTGTTAAAGGAGTTTGGTTTTTGTTTGTTTGTTTTAGGTTTGAACTGAAATATCCTGTTGACTATAATCTGGTTTGTCTGTTATGGAGGACACTGAACAAATTTTTCCATCACCTGTGGTCAGTATACCTCAGATTTGGCCTTTTAAATTCCATATCAAGGAACAGTTGAAAGTTGCAGTTTTTTTTAATTTTTGCAGTGTTGTGTTGATTTCTGCTGTAGGACAAGGGGAATCGGCCACAGCTATACAGATAGCCCTCCCTCTTGAGCCTCCCTACTGCCCTTCCCCCCTTCCCTCCCCTCTGGGTGATCAGAGCACCACTGGGCTCCCTGTGTTATACAGCAGCTTCTCACCAATTTCCTTTTGTAATTTATATTCCCCTGCAACATTCTTGCAGTAGTAACAATAGTAATTATGTTCTAGTTCATTTGTGTCAACTAATTTTTTTTTTAAATTAAGGAGAGTACATTTGGACATTTGGGATGTTGTTATTTTAAATGGTAACAATCACTGGCTAGTTTTGAATCATTTTCTCTGCTTTATGAACTGAGATTATCACAAGTGTGTTCGTTTCAAAAACTAAAAATTGATTTGCCATTACTTACCTTAACAAGCGACACGACTGAGCGCATGCACGCACACACACACCCACAAATACACACACACACACACACACACACACACACACACACACACACCTTAACAACCGAAGCTTTAAAAATCAGGCCAAATCAAAGAACTTAGTTAAAATGAAATCTTTTACTGTTACATATTTCTTTAGATTGAAAATTTAAGAATTTGGATATGCTCTTTACCACATCTTTAAGGGATGTGTTCCTTAAAAATAAATTGTTTAAAATTTTGTTTATTAGAGATTTTGTTAGACTTTATAAACCAGGATCAGAAAATATATAGGTCAAAATGAAACTGTTAAGTTGGCACATGTACAAAGCCTGATTTTGCTCATTATGTCATTTTATAATAACTAATATAATTAAAACTCAAACTTGGAACATACACCTACAAGTCCATAGATAGATATAGCCTTTGTCTTAGGGTTGAATCACACAATGATACAGATCTTTTATTATTCTATCTACTGTTTTGATAAGAAGTTCAATTAAGACATGATTTTTTAAACTAGTCAAGTCTATTTAAGCCAGCAATTAAAAAAAATAACTTGAAGTAAAGTTGATTTACAATATTATATTAGTTTTAAGTATAGAGCATAGTGATTCAATGTTTTTCCAGTTTATACTCCATTATGGAGAAGGGCATGGCAACCCACTCCATTATTCTTGCCTGGAGAATCCCATGGACAGAGGAGCCTGGCGGGCTACAGTCCATGGGGTAGCAAAGAGTCGGACACGACTGAAACGACTTAGCACACACATACGCATATGCCATTTAGTGTGTTGGAGAAGCCTCTTGAGAGTCCTTTGGACTGCAAAGAGATCAAACCAGTCAATCCTAAAGGAAATCAATCCTGAATATTCATTGGAAGGACGGTGCTGAAGCTGACGCTCCAATACTTTGGCCACCTAATGCAAAAAGCTGGCTCATTAGAAAAGACCCTGATTTGGGGAAAGATTGAGGGCAGGAGGGGAAGGGGATGACAGAGGACGAGATGGTTGGTTGGGATCACTGACTCAATAGAAATGAGTTTGAGCAAGCTCCGGGAGATAGTGAAGGACAGAGAAGCCTGGCATCCTGCAGTTCATGGAGTTGCAGGGAGTCGGGCACGACTCAGTGACTGAACAACAACTCCATTAAAAGTTATTATAAGATAAAGACTGTAATTTCTCAATATTATACATGATATCCTTGTTTCTTATCTGTTTTATACATAATAGTTTGTATCTCTTAAATCTTATATGCCTAATGTGCCCCTCCCCCTTCCCTCTCCCGGCTGGTTACTGCTATTTTGTTTTCCATATCTATAAGTCTGCTTCCGTTTTGCTATTTAACTTCATTTGTAGTATTTTTTTTATATTTCACATATAAGTGATATTACAGCACGTGTCCTCTCTCTGACTTACCTCACTAAGCATATGTTAAAGCACACGTTGCTGCAAATGGCAGAATTTCATTCTTTTTCATGGCTGAGTAGTATTCCTGTGTGATAAAGTGATGAATATATATATATACACACACACACCACAGCTTCTTTATCCACAGGGATTTTTAAATAGATGCTATAGACTGCTAGAACTATCCAGGTTGCTTACTGGTTATAACATTATATTAATGTTATATATTTTGACTGCGGTATATACTACAGTGTATTTACCACCGAGTTTAATTTCCATCCACAGTTAAGACATGATTCTAAGGCTCTTTGACACAGCATAGAAAAATCCAGTGGCATGTTTTCCACTCTTTTAGCATTTATATTCACAAGCTACATATATGTATCTAATTAGAATTTAATAAGCCTTTCACCCAAGAGAGAATTCTGATCTCTGTAAAGCTTTTATCCATGCCCTACTTATAATGTTATCAAATTCTTTATTCTTCAAGTTTATTTTTTTAAGATACAATTATATGTTATTTTCCTGCGTGTTATAATTATGCAGTTTTCTTTACATGAATATTGCTTTCTGGAAAAAGTGCTCTGAAATATTAGGGAAATAAAAACTATTGTTTTTATAGAAATAGGCATACCCTATATGAGCACTAAACTGGAAAAAGAGACACATTCAACATGCCTCTGAGTCTTTGTTGTTCACACTAAATGAAGGGTAATTTTCTAAAAATAAGGCTGAGAAAAGTGAAATATGGGATTTCATAGTTTATTAGAAGTCAAACATTTTACTGCCAATGATTTAACATAATGTAGCCTAAAACCACACTCTGTACTGTGGGGTGTGCGTGTGTGTGTGTGTGTGCTCAGTGCTATGATTTAACAAGGCAATCTGTCATTACAAATTTGAGAGAGACAGAGAATTCCACTGGAATTTTATCTTAAATGATGATACTTTATAATGAGAACATTCACGGTTTTAGGTGAAGTGATCGTTTTAGTGCTTCTGTTTCTGGACTTCTGTCACTCCCCCCAAATCTCCCACTTACCATTTCTTTACTTTATGTCCAGATTTCCTTTCTGCCTTTTCTTTTGTCCTTTTATTTTCCCTACTTCTTTCTTTAACCTATTCCCTCATGCATGATCATAAAGGCTTCCATTGATCATTATTCCCTTCTCAAGTTTATCTCCAAAATATCATTTTTTAAGTGATAAATCAATACTCAAGGATGTCATAACTGTCAATCAAGCCTCTTCAATGGCCTGACAAAACTCCTGTTACTATTCCAAGTCTATATCCACTCCAGCCCCAAACTTAGACCTTTAACATTGATTCCAGCAATGAAAATCCATATGCAAAGTGCCTCCCTTCTATTGGAATATCTGGCAGGATCTAAAGTCATTGGTTCTAGCTCACCAGAATGTGCAGTTGTGTTCATGAATGTGCACACACACATACACACACACTCATCTGTCTAACAGTGCATGAGCACATGAAAGCTCGAGCACAACTCAAGGGAAAGCAGAGAAGCTGCAGCTGTGAAAGAGCAGGCACTTATGGACCTCAACTCCAAGATGGATGCTCGAGCAGGATCTGGAGTGAAAGAGTAGCTTTAGGAAGGAAATGGAGAGCTTTCCCTGTAAACCATAAGAGAGGGAGCTATCCAATAAAGATTAGAGGGTACCCTTGAGTAAAGAATCTGCCTGCCAGTGCAGGAGATGCTGGAAAATGGGTTTGATTCCTGGGTCAGGAAGATCCCCTGGGGCAAGGAATGGCAACCCACTCCAGTACTCTTGCCTGGAAAATCCCATGGACACATGAGCCCAGAGGGCTACAGTCCATGGGTTCACAAAGAGTCAGACATGACTGAGCAACTGAGCATGCACACACAGCACTGTTGAGTTAAGTGGAAAGGGAGCTGAAAGAAATCCTGTTGGATGGCATCTATTTCCTGGTGAAACTGGAGTCAAGGGTAGGACTTCAGTCTTGAGAATAGGAGGAAAAGATTCATGTGATTTGAATGCATATCGTATTATTCAGGATTCTGCAGAGAAACAGAATCAATATAGGATGTATTTGTGTTTGTATGTGCATCTACAGAGAGAGATTTATCTTAAGGAATTAGCTCATATGATTATAGAGGCTGAAAAGTCCAAAATCTGGAGGGTAGGTTGAGTGGGGACTCAAGAAGAGCTGATGCTGTAGTTCAGACCCAAAGGCCATCTATTGTTCCAGGGAGGTGAGTCTTTGTTCTGTTAAGAATTTCAACTGATTGGATGAGGCCCATCACATTATGGAGGACAATTTGCTTTATTCAAAGGGTACCAATTTAAATGTAAATCTCATCCACAAAAATATCCTCACAAAAATATCAAAAACAGTGTTTGGCCAAATACAGTTAGTCCCATATACATAAACCTTCAAGTTGCCAACTTTCAAAAATTTGAGTGTGTGTTCACATGTCTAATCATGTAAGTTCATTCATATTCACATGTCTGGCATATATTGTATATGCATGTGCATGCATCCTTTACAAGTGGTTGTGCTTTTGAGTACTTTATAGTACAGTACTCTATAGAATACAGTGATAAAGTATGTTTCTTCTAAGACAAGAAAGTCCGGAAGTGAGCATAAAAGCAGTGGTGATATAGCTGGTACTACTATACTTTTCCAGAGAAGAAAATGGTACCCCACTCCAGTACTCTTGCCTGGAAAATCCCATGGATGGAGGAGCCTGGTGGGCTGAAGTCCATGGGGTCGCTAAGAGTCGGACACGACTGAGCGACTTTACTTTGACTTTTCACTTTCATGCATTGGAGAAGGAAATGGCAACCCACTCCAGTGTTCTTGCCTGGAGAATCCCAGGGATGGGGGAGCCTGGTGGGCTGCTGTCTATGGGGTCGCACAGAGTCGGACAGGACTGAAGCGACTTAGCAGCAGCAGCAGCAACTGTACTTTTCAAAGTTCTGTACTTTAAAAATGTTAGATTAAATCTGTAGATTAAAAATGTGTTCTTTATTTCTTGTGTTTGCTTTTTGTATTATTTGTGTGAAAGTATTATAAACTTATTACAGCACAGTACTGTATAGCTGATTGTGTCAGTTGGATACCTAGGCTATCTGTGTTAGGTTTATGAACAAATTGGACTTATAAATGCACTCTTGGAATGGAACTTGTTCATATGTAGGGGACTTAGTGCATCTAGGCATCTTGGGCACGGAAGTTGATACCTAAAATTATCCTCACACGCGTATTCCCTTAGCTACCTAACTCCACACTCCTCGTGAATTAGTTCTATCATCTTTTCCTCAGAAGTCCTCCCTGAAAAAACAGAAGGCTAAATGACTTACGAATACTTGCTGTGTATCTTTCCTATTCCTGAT